>NC_134077.1:89972243-90193766 GCF_965140245.1 Athene noctua | reverse complement strand
CCTAAATAAAGGACACAAGTATCTGCCATTGATGTTAGCTAAAAGTCTTGCTGCTTGAAGCAAGGGATGTAAGTTATCTCATTATAAGTACTAAGGATGCTCAAAATTAATAAGGCATTTTCTCCATCTGGTCTCCTGAAAGGAAATAACAAAGGGTAAGAATACCATGCCTAGATATTTTAGCCTCAGTATTTGCTTATAACATGCTTAAAGAAAATCCCATTGCATCACAATTAATTAAATACAAATTCTCTGTCCTTGAAACAGGTTCTGGACTGTTTGGTTGCCACCTGTTAGCACTGAAGCATCTTGCATTGTGCAGAGATGAATCTATGCCCGATGTCTTTCATGACACCATCTACCAGGAAACAGACCACAATTATCATTTCATCTAGTAAGACATTATGAAGTCCCACAGCTACTCTTGGTGGATTTGGGCCGGTAGTATCAGATGGTTTGGAACTGGAAATCATGTGTCAGACACCTGCCTGGGATGCCATGCCACCAGCTGGAGGAACGACAGGATTTTCTGAGCTGTCTTAGAGCTTAAAAGACACTTTTTATGTTTTAGCAGGAGGGCCTCTTATGTAACACCATAAACTCTTTTTAAAAACTAATTTCTGATTATTAATCATAATGGCATAGATGAGCATTAAAAAGTACAGTCAGTAACATTACTATTGGGGAATGTAAGTGAAAAAGTTAATTATAAGAAAGGGAAACATCAGCAGAGTGATGTTAAAATGCTATCTGCGTTTTAAACGGATCTTGAGCTGTTATTTCGTGTTCGTTTACTTTCAATACTAATTTAGGCCTTCCCAGATTGTTTCCAAACTCTCTGTTCTACTAGAATCAACTAATCTACATTTGACTGTTCATATTTATTTTTTTTTCTCTCCTTTTGGCCACACTACTCTCTACCTCCACAGCTGTGTATTTTCAAGTAATTTTTTCAAAGTAAAAGTCTCAAATCCTTTACCAAGGTGACAGCATGGGGTTGGGGCAGCAGCTGTGACCATGATAGTATTGAAAAGGTTCTCTTCTCAAATCTTTGCAGCACGCTGTCACTTACTGCTTGAGTGAATGAGCTCATTGTAGATGAAAAATTCCTAGGTACTCTTAAAGAATTTTTTCCTCGCTAGGATTCTTAAATTTAGGCAAGTCACTTGAAACAAATTTTAATGGGCAATGACTAACCATAAATTTCTCATTTTCTTGATAGTTTATGCTATGATTCATTTAAGCACAGCATGCTTACCCGAAACCACCACTGAAGAAAGGTGTTTCACATAAAAGAGTTGGATGTTATTATGTACTCAGAAAAAATAAACCCACCCAGGTTTTCAGTATCTCAGTTCAGAGATAGAGGACTGGACCCGAAGTTAACAAGCACAGTTTCTGTTCATTTTTGCTTCATTTGCCAGGAATAATGGGGATCATTATCCTTTGATCTTGCTAGAAAATGGTGATACGTTTTTTAATGTAAACTTAGATATTACAGCAGTACAGTTTGAGACATAGACCTAGCAATTAAGGCAAAACAAAGATCAACAGGCAGAGAATATTTAACACGTAAGTAAAGGAGCAAGCTACTGGGCATTAGGTCTTTAATCCTGCAAAACGGTGTATGTGCCTCTGTCTTAATTCGCCTAGTGAATTTTGTTAAACGTGCCCTTGCATTCGCCAGCAGTAATTAGGGAGCAGCACAAGACTCCTATACCTTGGTAGATGAACTTTGTAAAAACCTCCCAGTCTTTCTACAGCTCCAGGAGTCTTGCCCCTAACTTCATGGCAGTCACGGTTTTGCATTTGAAAAGAGGTGCTGTGAGACAAGGGTCTTCTACATCATCACCCCCCGGGAGAGGATGAGCTGTGCCCGTTAATGTGGTGGGATTCCAACACAGCTCAGGCCGCTGCCACAGCCAAAGGAAGGCACTACTGCAAAAAGTACTGCAAAGTCATGCCCTCATGAAACACAACTGTTTTCAGTGGGGGCAATACTCCTAAATTATAAGGCTTATGCTTCCGTATTGAAACATAGATTATCAAAGTCTGAAAAACATCAACAGGGATTATTTTGCTAGTGTTATTAATTTTTTCCTAACGTTTACGTTGCTCCTGAGGTACAGAGATGACGTTGCAGAAGGCTGTTTTATGTTAAACACCAGGAGTTTGTCAGGGGTCCCACGGAGAAGCCACACTTTTTTATTTCACCTGGAACAACTCTGGCCAAATAAACTGATATTCCATCACTCTCCACACCCGCAGCTCCTTCGTAAAAGACTCGGTGGGGCCTGGGGGAACCCCTGTCCTCTCTGTAACCGACCTGGGGACCGATTCCACCCACCTCCCAGCAGACCCGCCGGCAGCACCAGCTCCAGGCCCCGGCCTTGCCACGCTCTGCAAAACACCCCAGAAATGGGCACACGCCATCCCCCTGCATTTCTGGCTCCAGCAGGAACCACCGTGTCTCACGGATGTGCGGATTTCCCTAGCAGTCAGTGACTGTGAAGGAAAATGCTGTCCCCTCGGGTCCTGAGCAGAGCTCCGGGGTGAGCTTTGCGGAGCCAGGCGCAGGGAGGGTTCTGGAGCCTTTGGCAAGCAGCCTCCTACATGTTAGAAGAGACTGAATCTGTCATTGCTGAAGTAATGGAAAAGCTAGTCGTTACAGAGCAGAACTGCTGCCCTCTGCAAGGGGCCGCAACTACGAGCTGCGTCGCTTATCTGAAATCTCAGCGTTTCGAACAGCTCTGGTTTTGTCACTTTTGAACTGAAAATGCAAGAAAACCAGTTTTTTTTATTGAGCCCACCGGAACTTTTCGATTCCCCCTTGTTTGCATTTTGCCACGAGGAGATACGAGGAGTGTTTGGGTAAATGCCAAAAACACGTGTAGCATTATTTTTGTTTCATCTTCAGTACCTCCAATTTTTTCCTAGAGGAATACTCAACTACACCAGAAATGGGGAACATTTCAAATGTTAATTTCTGCTTCAATTTCACAGCTATAAAGTACAGATAATATTATTCACCAAGGAACTGACTAAATTTGAAAATGCAGGCTACGTGAAGCAATATTATTGACTTACTGTATTTTACTGCTGTGAATATTCTTGGAAAGGATTCTTCCATTCTCCACAGGAAAGAAACATTTTGTAAAAGATGTCCATAGAAATTAGCAGATAATTACTGTTAAAGTTTGCATTGTGCAAATTATGGAAGACCATTGGGATAAGGGGTCAACATGGACGTAACACATATTTTTAAATCCGAGTATGTTTTGTCTCTACAGATAAAACTAATCTGTTATCAGCTATTAAAAAAGCAATGGAAGAATAACCAGGAGTACATTAGATAAAACCATAGAACCACAGACTGGTTTGGGTTGGGAGGGACCTTAAACCCACCCAGTGCCACCCCCTGCCCCGGGCAGGGCCACCTTCCACCAGCCCAGGTTGCCCAAAGCCCCGTCCAGCCTGGCCTTGAACCCTTCCAGGGAGGGGGCAGCCACAGCTGCTCTGGGCAGCCTGTGCCAGGGCCTCACCCCCCGCACAGGGAAGGATTTCTGCCTCAGATCTCCCCTCTGTCAGTTTAAACCCATGACCCCTCGTCCTATCCCTCCCCCTGATGACGAGTCCCCCCACTTTCCCGCAGCCCCTTTCAGCCCTGGGGGGCCGCTCTAAGGTCTCCCCGGAGCCTTCTCTCCTCCAGCTGAACCCCCCAACTCTCCCAGCCTGTCCTCACAGGGGGGCTCCAGCCCCCCCAGCATCTCCGTGGCTCCTCTGGCCCCGCTCCAGCAGGTCCGTGTCCTTCTGCTGTTGGTGCCCCAGAGCTGGACCCAGCCCTGCAGGGGGGTCTCACAGAGCGGAGCAGAGGGGAGAATCCCCCCTGGCCCTGTGCCCACCCTGCTCTGGGTGCAGCCCCGCACACGGGGCCTTTCTGGGCTGCCAGCGCACGGTGCTGGCTCACAGGCAGTTTCCACCCCCCGACCCCCCGAGTCCTTCTCCTGGGGGCTGCTCTCCAGCCCCCCCTCGCCCAGCCTGGGTTTGTGCTGGGGATCGCCCCGACCCGTGGCAGGACCTTGCCCTTGGCCTTGCATATGAATTTAGCTAACATCAAGCCTCCTTTCCGCTTAGCACATGCAAATTGAGAATGAAAATTCATGTGAACACCTGCATGTCCAAACTGATAGCAAGCTTCAGGTTCTCTTTCAGTGCTGAGTCTTGTGAAAAATACAGTGAGCACTGCAAGGTGATGCAGGCTCCAGGGAGGTTGATATCCATCCTCAACATCTACAGCTTCCCAAATTCAGATGATGGTGCTGGTTTCTGGGGTGCTGAGCCAGTACGCTGCCAGGAACTGCAAGGCCTTACAACCAATAGAGGGGAAAGCCACCACTGCACTGCTCTTCTGTGCCTTCCTGGGCTAAAATGCAGAATTATGGAACTTTTCCTGGAGATATCCGTGCCAGATAAGCATGCAATTTTCCCCGGTTATTTGCTATGCACTATAACTAAAATGATACTTTTTACTTGAATGGGGATGTATGGATGTTAATTGAAATTAAGGACATTTGTGAGCAGAGGTAATATCTCCTATTAAGCTCACATATATACATTAAAAAATCAGAAAAGCCTCCCAGGCGCTGTGGCCCTGTTTCAGGTGACTAAAAGCTTTAGCAGTTTTTCCCACTACAGTGGCCTAATCAAAGGGTATTGCCTTTGCCTGTAATCTCTGTGCTGTCTGCGTCCTTAGTCAACCACAGCCTCAGCAAAAGTTCACTGTAATCTGAAGAGTTAAATTAATTGTAACTTTTTTTTTTTTAATATAACACACATTTTACTGTAACTTTCATGCAGGATAATTGTTTCTGCAGTAGTTTTTCCTTCATAAGCCTTAGCTTTCTATCTACTACAGTTTGCAACAACAAACAACGCTTCTCAAACACCTCTTTTGGCCGAACAACCCCACTATTCCAGCATCGCAGCCAGTGCTGGTGAGGGAACTCTCCTCATGGAAGAAGAGTCAGTCATGGGCCGGTCAGGACATCTGCATCAATTTCCCAGCTTGTCTACACCGCCTGGACCCACTGTAGGACCAGCTCCCATGGCACTGCCCGCAAAGGGCAGCCTCCGCCCGCACATCCCCTCTCCCCACACACAACCAGAGGCCCAAGCAGCTCTACAGAAATTCCATTTCAATTCCCCACCCCCTGCTTATTCCAGTAACCTTCGAAAGCAGCTGCCAAGCCAAACGGGCAGAGCGACGTGACACCTGGGGATCGGTGAGTGCTGACTCTGACAGCCCCTGTTCGTACCATCAGCAGGGAACAATGTGAATTATTCCCCTTAATCACACGGGAAAGCACAGGTGCAAACTTCAGAGCTGACTTCATTCCAAAATTAAGCACCAGATGAGGAACTGCACGAGCTATTGAAAAGGGCTTGAACAGTGAAAGGTGGTTTAAAATGGTTTTCCTACCAACCAGACGTTTTTCCCTGCCTGGCGTGGTCTCCTATCCTGCCAAGACTGCTCTCACCAAAGTATGTGCTCCATGAACTTCTCAACCCTGATTTTGTAACACCTTCTATATCAAAGGTGTCCTTTATTTCACAGGCAGAACTAAATTAAGTCAAGGGGACACTGTAGGACAAGGCACTAAATGCAGAAGGAAAACATACAGCATCCAGCTAATATTGTCTAATTAACGTTTGTGGTGCAGCTACATCAGATCAAGGCTCAAGCTGCAGTTCAAACCACCTCAGTCGTAGCTTCCACCTGTCTTTCCTGAAAGGATGGCTCCATGAGAGGATAAACATAACTTGTTTATTCTGTTCAAGCTGCTTGTGAAAGCAGTTTACAGAGCCCAAACGTCTCGCAGAGTCATCATGAAAATTTTCAGTCCAAAGCACAAAATACATTTCTCTGTTCTTTGCCTGGCTGATCAATGATGGGGAAACAGATGGTGTTTGCTCATTTGTCAAATTAAACTAAACCCCCAAAACTACCACCAACAAAACACTCCTCCTGGGTGACTTGGAAGGTTGATCTTAACGTCGCTCTCATCAACACATCTCTCTGGGAAGCTCTAAGTACTCAGACGGTCACTTTTTGGTCTCTTGCCCACAACTTCTCATTCCTTGTGTCCCTTCATTGTTCCCTACGGGTCACCTCCATCTCGCTGACTTAAGCTCGCCTCTCCTCGTCTCCCTCCTTCTCCTGCTATTTGTCTCTGATTGCAAACAGCCACTTCCTAACTTTCCCCCAGCCCCAGCAGCATTCCCCGATGGCTCTCAGTCCCCCACCCTGCTTCAGCCTCCTTGCTCCCCAAAGTGCCTTTCGCTGCACTTCAAAGCTCAGACAAACAAAACAGAATAGTGCATACAATTTTTTTGAAGGTAACAACTTTAACACCCTGTTCTTTGCTGTCAAAAAAATAAAAAAACAAAGAAAAAAAGGAAACCTAACAGCCAAACAACTCTTTTTCAAGCCAACTCCTTTGTTCACAGCCACCTGAGTTAATAACCCTCTGTTCCTTTTGTGACCATCGACAAGAAAATTGAGGAGAAAGACAACTAACTGACAAACTTTAAATATTAAATAAACACATTCTCCCTGAGAATATGAACATGTTTAAAGTAAAACACCTTAAAAGCTTGCAGACAGCTATTATGCTTGAGAAGTACTGAAGGGACTTACCTAAGCCTGGACATGCAGTTCCACTGATTTCGTATGATTAACAGTAAACGTATGATTAAACACTTTGCTGGATTTTAGCCAGAAAATTAAACTCTGTGGAAGCCTGAGCACACTTCCACTAATACGAATACGTTCATGAAAATTTCAAGGCTTCCTATTAATAACATTCTGCTAAATGTCATACAGGCAACAGCACATTACTTGTAATTGGTACTTTTGTAATCTGAACTGCATCTTTATTAACTTAAGCAATAGTAATTTTCTGTTAATGCAGTACTTAAAGCAATAAAAACACTATCTAAGCAATCACATGAAAGCAGTGCAGGTATATCTGAAGATCTTACTTTTCTTTTACATGATCCACATCTGTCAATAGGACAAGATACTCATCCTTAAATTTCATTGGAGGTGCAAGTAGCTGGGTGGGGAGGGAGGGAAGGGAAGGGATTCTCCACCCCTCTCTGCAACACCCGAAGGGCTGCATGCTCCAGGCCCCTCGAGTGTCACCTGCTTCACCCTCCTGCCCTATGGCTGCAAGAGGAGGTGGTTATGTGTCCCTTGAAAAAACAAGCAAAAAACTCCCAGAGAACTGGTCAGTACATAACAGCATTTTCTAGCAGATGGAGGATGAATAGGGGAAGGCGGAGGAAAGTGTTCCCATGCTGTACTTCTTATAAAATAGAAAACTGAATCAGGTCAGGTCAGCAGCACTTTGGAGGTGCCACTTCTCCTTGTCAACCCTGGAAACTATGTCAGGAGGCTTGATCAGAGGTGGGCATCTAGATTTAAAGGTGGTGAAATAAACGGATTGTGTGCTTTGTTTTTTACATTGATTGTCATCAATCCAGCACAGATGTTTTCCTTTGATACCTCCCTATGCCTACGACCATTGAATACATTTATATGAACAATGGTGTTGACACAGACCTACTTACCCTTCACATTCCTCAAAAACAAGACAACCCATTGCACGCACAAGAGAAACTCACAGGCGAAGACCAGGCGACTTCAAACTGAGCTTGATTATGACCGGAGTTTGCCAACAGGCAACAAATCACCCAAAAATGCACCCCAAAGAATTGCAGCCACGCAAGAGGATGCGTTCGTGGGATATCTCTGCTCTCTGGACCCACGGGCAGGGCAGGGGAACCCACTGTGTCCCGTCGCCCAGCCCGAGCACAGCTCTGAGGGGTTACTGGGGCAAAGCAGGTGTTATACAGTGAACGCACGCACAGAAACCTAACTCTAAACTTTGGCTCTAAACAGAAAGAACACTTTTTCAAAGGAACGTATAAAAATGCATTTACAATACATAAAAACAAACAAAATGAGCCACCAGGTTACATATCAGGTTTTCATACCCAACAGCTTCTTCTTTATCCAAGAGAATCAGCAAGAACAAGCGATATGTGACAAATGCTTGACACATTATTTGATGAACTACCAAAAGGGTCTCAGTGAGGAGAAGGAAAATAAATCTTCTACAAACTCATGGTAGCAATACACAGATAGGCATAAAGAACACCACGAAAATATGCTCAAGTTTTGTATGTCTCTTTGCGGCACTTAAATATTCAGAGATAGTTTGAATGTCTATAAAGTTAAAAATTTCCATGTCATTTATGCTGAAGGCATTATAAGTATAAACTGTTTATATAAACATAACCTTTATACCTGACCATTAACCTTAAACTTAATGTGTTTTATAAGCAGTGATATACTACATTCCCTCCTAAAAATTAAAACAATTCTAGGAAAATTTGAATATTTCTACAATATCAGATATTTTGAAGCACTCTGCTGGAAATAAGTCTTTTTGAAATGCAAGTGCAAAACCCAAAAATCATTGGCACCAGATCAGCCACATTTCTGACAATGCAGTTTCTTAACTTGCTCAATTCTATGTGTTTCAGTGCTTTAACATAACATTAACACTAGAGTTTAATCTGGAGACAATCTTCACGGCCACAGTACATTTTTATTTCACAACAATGGTTCTTCAGTGGGGCATTCACCAGGATTCTGCTTTCTGGGCATGACTTACTCTGCTGCTTGTGAGTTGCTTTGTTTTTCCATAGCTAAATCACCGCTATTTTTGTACTTGTCAGCAAAATAATCAGAGTCAAAGCTTACAGACAAATCTGGAAGACTCACATAAACATTTCCATTGTCTATTGTGACTTTATGAATCCTTTGTTTGACTCCTTTTGATTGCCACTGTGGTGTTGGTGATGGCTCCAAAGGGTTTATTCCTTCATATAATCCTTCTCCTGTTTCCAAAGTAATTCTATACTTATGCCAAGGACAAATAATACATGCTTGACCATTGATATCCTGTAAGAAGAAGAAGATAAAAACAGCAAGTCATTGTCTTCTGAATCTTCTCCTGGAAGAATCTCTAGGACAGGAGATGTGTTTGGTGCTCTGGCTGTATGGCTGCCTGCTATTTTACATATATAACCATTTCTTTTGTTGTTCTGTTCACATAAAAGTATTTTAAAAATGCAATAGAGTTTTCACATGACTCTATCCTGCTACATTATTTTTGTTTACCTACCTCTATTTCTCCAAGACATAAAGGACCTCCTTCATCTGAAACATGGTAGAACACAGCATTAGTTTATGCAGATTTCCTGCTTAACTGTTGCAACATTGAGATCATATGTGCAAATATCTTACGGTAGCAGCGGGAGTCCATAGCATGAAATTTCCCCTCATGGTAGAAAACAACAACTTCTCTGCCGTTGACTTTGGCTGTTATTCTTTGGGACTTCTTTATGTCATCTTCTTTGCCAATTAATATAAGGCCATCTGGCTCCCTTTCAACAGTTCCTGTGTTTGAGCTGTGCAAATCCACATCCTTAAAACACAAAAAAAATCAAAAAGCCACTTATAAAGCAGTTGATGTTTGGATTTCTGTGTGTAGAATGGATGTCTTGATCCCAGAGAAAGCCCCGACCCGTTCAACATGTGAGGTGAAGGGACCAGAAGTTTTAGTAAAAGACTATCAACGTGCACACGAGGCAAAGCACGGGAGTCTGGTGATAACGTTTGGCTGACGTGTTCGCTAACAGAACCGGGGCTTGGAAAACCAGCTGCTGCAAACCTGATACCTGAGGCTGAGGCAAGATAAATCCTCAATCACTATTCATTTACTCTGCACTTTAAACGCCACCATCCCTCAAAACCTACATGCAAACAAATACAACGATGGGATATGTAAAACAGTGTCCAATTTAGCTATGCGATGGGTGCCATTTACATGTAAATCCAATGCTCTTTAAATATTATGGCTAGAGACACAAAATGATACAAGTTGATTAAAAATTTGATCTGCAAAAGGGAAAAAAAAGGTATTTAGAAGCTGTATTCAACTTGGCCTTTTTAGCAAATGTGTCTGCCTTTCCCTTCTTCCTCTTACACGTTTCAAATGTCTAAGAGCCTCTCCCAGCACAGGGTATAAGTAGTTTTATCACAAAACTTGCCTTCTGATTTATTTGCTATTAGCTCCTGTGTTCCAGTTCCCTCCGAATTCCCAGTACGACCACACTGCCCCCCCTTCTCCAGCAAATTAGGCTAAAAAAAGTCTTTGTACGCGCCGAGACCCAAGGGGAACTGCGGGTGGGGGGTGGTCCCGCTGCAGGGGGTGCAGACCGTACCTTGGGCACACGCCAGATGGCCAGGGAGACGAGAAAGCAGATGAAGAAATGGAGGCCCAGAACAACGAGGTCCAGCATCTCCTCTCCTGGCTGCGCCTATGGCAATTGTCCTGCCCAGCCCGCCAGTGTCATGATGTGCCTCACGGCCCCTCTTTACGTGCAAAGCAGGCAGCAGCGGGGCTGGCCCCTGAAGCACAGAGGCAGGACGTATGGAGGCTCCGCGTGGCAGGAGCCAGCTCTGCCAGGGCTGATAAGGAGTGGGGACATGCTGGGGCTGGCCTGATAACGGGAGGAGAGAGCCCCAGGTTCCTCCCGCCGCTGTCCTCCCCGAGCGGGACGCACCAAACCAAAAAACGCTGCTCAGAGTCCGCGTTACGTTACGGGTTTATTCGGGACCAGCAAGCACGTGTTTCCCAGAAAACTCTTACACCGGGAAGGCTGGTGTAAGCAACGGTGTGGCCTTTTCAGGGCCAGTTGTTTTCTGATTTGCACATGAGCAACCACAAGGACCAGCTCCCTGCCTTCCATTTTACAGAAACTTCCACCCAGTCTTACCCAGAAAGTGAAACGTCACTGCCAGACCCACAGGACGATCCAATCAGGCGGCATGCTTATTTTCTTTAGAAATAGTTAGTACGTGGTTAGTGGTTAGCAGCAAACACCACAAGAGCCAGAGTAGGAAATCCCCAATTTTTCACTATCATCTTTGGGCTGGTTCTGCCTGTAGATGTTCCAAATTGGCCAAAATCTTAAAATCCAGAAGCCTGTAGTTAGAAACACTCTTACAGAGACACCTCTAAAAAATTGTGTATCTATATACAGACACATATAAAAATACAGACACACAGAGACATATCTACACACACCAACAGACACACACACACATACATATTTAATAACCAGTATTAAAATAACACTTGGCACCAAACCTCCAGCTCATTCAGTGATGACGTTTCTACACTCAGCCCGGATTTCGTACACAGAAATTATCCAGGCACCCCAGCCTGCAACCTGGGTCAGACTGCCAGTGCCTCGTGGACCCTACGTGGCCCAGCTGGTGCAATCAGTAGCCAACAGCTTCATTTCAGAGTCAAGGCTTGCTTATCTACCACCAACCGCAGATTCAGGACTGCCTGGGCACATCTTCCAGAAGAAAGCCCTTGAGGCAATGTATGATTGTTGGTAAGTTTAACTGAGTTTGTTAAACACGTGGCAGTAAAAGACTTTCTTCCCTTAGAAATGGAGTGCAGTTAAGGACTCCTTATCACCAAAGACTTGTAACTAGGCTGCTGTGGGCCACTTTCTCCTCCATGAAGCGGATGTGGACCTGCAAAGTACAAATGGAACGTGAGCGAACTCAACACAGAGCTGCCCAGGAGGCAGAGGAAGCTCAAGCGGAGGCCTAGAGGAGTCCTCTGAGTTTGGGACAGGACCCAGAGTAAGGGAAGGGCAATGGACACCCATGGTGAGGTTGCTTTCACCCAACATCACCTTCTCCTCTGGAACCAGATAAACAAAGGCCTGCTTTCTCCTCCCTTTCTTTAAACAGGACAGAGGTGGGTGTTAGGCACAGATCAGGAGGCAGGTGAGCATCGCTTACCCAAAGCACATTAAAATGGCAATTTTTCTGCCTGCCATCTCACAGCCCCTTGGAAAGCGCGTTCTCCGTCACACTTTAAGGTGAAATAACAACCAGTTTTGCTTGTGTTAAAGCACAGGACGACCATGTTAAATCCATCCACTCGAACAGGACATGGAGTACAACAGCCCACAGAACCCCTCTGGGTCCCATGACAGAATCCTGAGCTACCAACAGGCCACCAGAGCGGCACCTACCAATGCAAGCAGAAACATTTCAATCAAAAAAGAGAAAGGGCTGTTTCCGCCCCCCCCCCCCCCCGCCACTTTTTAAGCTGATTTTCTACCAGATTTTTTCCAAACGTTTTCTGAAGAGTTTGGCTGCTTTGATGTTTTCTGAGACACTCCACACTGTGCTGGATGGAGGTTTCCACACGGCCAGGTGCCATCTGGTGAGAGCGACGAGGGATCTGGGAGCTGCAAAAGGATTCGTTTTTTGGCTGGAAACACAGCCAGGTTTACGCGCCGCAGTAATTCACTGCAGTGCCCTGCTCTAACTCCTTTTCTTCCCTTTGGGGACAGGGAAAAATACCACAAAACACCAGGTGTGGGCTGGACATGCCCCAGAGACAGGGGTGTCGGGATGGGGAGCTGTCGGGGTGCTGCCCCAGGTGCCACCAGCTCCTGTGGGGAGATCAGAGCAAGCAGCAATGTGACTCCCTCCCCAGCCCCTTGCCCCCCAGGTCCCTCCACTCCTCCACTGCTCGCCCCAGCTGTCCGGCAGAGGATGCTCCGCTGGGGTGGTCGTTCCGGGGGGTGCAGGGGGTGAGGACTCCTGGGGGGAGAGGCTGCTGGTGGCAGGGGGCACAGCCAACCCCCATATCAGGTGACAGCAAGCCCCAATCTTATGGCTCCGGGGAGAGCCATGCCACTGCCGCAGGGGCTCGGGGTCCCGAGCGTTGGTGGTGATGGAGAAGGATCCCCCTTCCCTGGTGGCTTCAACCTCTCCACCTCCATCCCTCAACTCCTACACCCGCCTCTTCCTCCTCTGCAGCGCCGGCACCCCGGGCACCCCCGTTCTGAGGCTGGATGTGCATCCTGAGGAGGGGGAACGGGAGGGGACCGAGCTGCCCATGGTCTTTTAGCTTCTACCAACTTGAAGTATATATTAAAAAAAAAATAAATAAAAAATTCGGGTGTGTTTCTGTGTCAAACGCATGGCCAGGAGGGCAAAAGCTGCAGGGTGGCTATTGCAATGCAGAGTGCTTGAACATCATTTCCCTTCAGAGCCCAACTATGTCCTTACAAAGATGAGTATTTTGGTCATATTTTATGGATTTCATGATATCTCATTCAGAAATAAAACCAGTCAGCCCAAGAAATTATTCTTTTTTTTTTTTTTTGTCATTGCTGTTACTGTTTGAATCCACTAGGAAAGTATGGATGTGACTGTTTAATTTCAGGTGGGCTAGTGTACTTCTTGAGTTAATTAATTATTAATTAATTAGCTGTGCAGAAGGAGCAGGGGGCTGTAACAGCACACTACAACGGGATGTACGTGTATAAAACACACCCCTGCTTGTGGCAAAAGCCTTCTAAAAATTGTTCTATTTATTCTTGCCTGTGACATTCCAAGCAGGGAAGGCTGCGAGGCTGTACCCTTCCCAGTTAGCTCTGGTTGTAGTCACAAGTTTCCTATCACACCCACACCGCCAGCTATTTTTTGTCATGTCAACATCCCAAATTAAGTCGATCCCACGTTTTTCTGCAACGTGTAGGGCTGGGCAGGAACGACATGCAGTTTAAAGCTGGTAGCAGAGGCGTGTCGGTACCCTGCGGAAGGGATTGAAGCAGAGCGGGTGGCAGCGAGGGCTCCGTGCTGGCAGACGGGACCGGTGTGGGATGCGTTCACGGGATGCGGTGGATTCCCTGTCCGAAAGTCTGAAAGAGTCTGAAAGGCTGAACATAAACCAAAAAGCGTTTAGGGTGTGATTGCGCGAAGCTGCTTCTCCCCCAAAGACCCCGGCTGTGGTTTCTGTGCTGGTACCACCCGTGCGGGGAGTGGTGTGGCTGCCTGTGCCCGTTTCAGTGAAGCATTTTTAAGGGCAATGTCCATTTTCAAGGAAGCTGCCAGATGGAGCTTTTTGGGTTTTTCGGGCCTGTGTGTGCTCAGGCTCTCGCAGGGAACAAGGACAGTCAGCTGGGACAAGTCAGGGTCTTGCTGAGTCCTCGGCAGGGCTCCTCCTCACCAGTTCTGTGTGACAAGTCAGGGACCTGGGGCTCCTTGATCTCGAGCTCTCGACAGCCCTTCCAGTAATCTTCAATTTCTTTTCTCAGCGTCTGCTCTGGTCTGTGGGCATCACATCTCATATCAAAGCTGTCTCTTGGTGTGCCCGGTAAAGGCACCAGATGTTGACAGGCAGCCGTAGCCTCTCCAGCTCAACAATCTTCCCCCCAAAAAACTGACTTTTCTCAGAAGGGGACACTACTCTGAAACCAGTGACCTCGTCTGATGTTTTCACAAAATCTCGTCACAAGAATTCGCGTCTACTCCTAATTACTGCTGCTAAGGGTCATTGTAAAGGTGGGTAAAGCTGAAACTGCCGTGTAAATGGGACTGAACTCTGTTCAGTACAAAACAAACAGTGGTGGAGCCTAAATCCCCACCCAGCACACAGAAAGGGGCTGTAAAGCACATCCAGGGGGCATTTCTTCCTGCCCCCTCATCTGCTGCAGGATCACACACACCTTGGCAATTCTTGACAAGTATCTTTGACATTTAATAAATTCCAGTGACAGAGTTTAGACTGCTCAACAGGCTGTTTTAACATTTAACCACTTAAGAGTTCCTTTCTTTTTCCTTCCAAGTAGCTCAGCAGAACAGCTCTGTCTGAAAAACAAACTTTTTTTTCCCCACTCTCAGAGGCCACATTTGCTGTACTCTTACATTCACAGCTGAGCACTTGTCAACATTTCTCTGATGGTTGAAACAAATCTAGTAGGATTCACAACTCCCTTCTTTATATTATTTTCCTCCAGATTCTCTCATCTCTTTACACCATTCTTAAAAGACAAAGCCACAGAGCACAGACAATCACTTGAGGATTCACTAGTGTTAAGAATAAAATAATAGCCTCTTGCAGCTTACACACAACACTCCTTTAAATCACCCTTGAATGTCACTCACTTCCTTCGCCACCACATCATGCTGTTGATTCATACTCTGCTTCTGGTTCTCTAAATCCTCCCGCCATGTAGGCTTTTTTTTTTTTTTTCCTCAGCAAAAGTGCAGCCCACACAGCTAGATGTTCACCGTTTTAATATTTTCCCCTTTCCCTTTTGTTTTGACCTTTAACTAACCCATGATGAATTTTGCCTGATTTAAAATCATTTCTCCCACTAATCAAGAAAACTCAGAATTTTAGCCCATGCTCAGAAGAGCCAATATTTCTTCCAGGGTGCATTTTCTCATGTTTAATAAGAAAAGAGTGCTTACTCTTGCATTCAAAGTACTTATTAAAAAAGTACCAAACAGTACTACATCCAATTCTTGCAGAACTTAATTGATCAGACTTCCTGCTTTTCACTTTTCAGTATCTATTAGTCTGATTGTAGCCAGCTGCAAACCTAACACAGGAATTTTAGCTAGATTCTGTTTCCAAGGCTTGCTTAAAATAAGATCAGACAGGCCATTTCCCAGGTGCATTCAAAGTCTGGATTTCCCCACCAAATTATTTTCCTTATTGACTAGGCTAGTTATCCTGACAAAGGCAGCAGGTGATTATTTCAATGTGATTTGTCAGCAAATTCACAGTGGCAGTCTCTTACCTCTCCAGTGACCCCTAGGACCTTGTATTTACAAAAATAGCTCCCATTTTTGTCCATCAGGACTGTGGTACCTCTCCTGCCTTTGCAGGCACCTGAAGATAGGAAGAAAGGTTCAGAAGCTGATCAGGCCAACGCCCTTGGTAGTCCGAGATAAACCCCAAGAGGGTGGGTTGACCTGGCTGCATCTAATCAATACGCTTAAACCCCCCTCGAATTCCAGCCCAACCCCCTTTTCCCTTTCACTCTCCAACGTTTCTTCAGTGTTAGTGCTGCGTAACTCCTGCTGCGTGTTTGAACAACAGATTTGTTTTCCCATTAGCGGGTCAACCTTGGACGTTGCAAACCTCATTTGATTCGTGTTACAATAATGCAGATGCATTAGCATAACCAACACAGAGTAACTGAATATCACCACATCCTTAATGCATGGTTTGGACTTAAATTAGCTCAGTTCTGTACCAACACGGATAGATTGTTTACTGCAAACAGAGTCAGGAAGGGGGCATAGGGGAGCTTTTGCCTTCTAACTCTTCAGAACAAAGGTTCACATGCAAATGATAAATAACTTGCAAAAGCCCAAGTTTTGCTTTTAACGAAGAAGTCACTGCTTTCTTTCTAAAGAAGCATTTTAAGACAACCAGACACAAAAGGAAGCACTAGACTGGGCATACTGACTTAGGATCCGATCACAGCCTGCTACTGGGTGGCTCACACACTGAAAAACTCCCTGCCTCCTGACACTGCTGCTCCACCTTGCGAGCTGGCATATTCCTGGGCCTTCCTGCATCATCTGGAAACCTGCCCCGGACAGCCTGTGATATAAGAACTTGTTGCAAGGAATTACGGTGAGAAGTTTGTTTCTCCAATTGGCTTTTTCCATTTCATAGAGTGGGACAAAATGCACTTTTGTAAGCCCAACATTTCAGAAGTACATCCTAAAAGCTCCCCCCTTTAAAGAAAGCACTGTCCACAGAACCGACAAAATACAATTTTCCATAGTGATTTCTTTAAATATTTTCCAGTAATTTCTTTAAATATTTGGTCCTTTAAAAAAAAGCACACACACAAAACACATACAGTTCACAGTAATTTTATTTCATTGTTTTTACTGTATTTTACTGTATTTTAATGGACTGCATTCTGTCCAGACTGCTGGAAAGTGATCAATTTGTTTATTCTTCTCCCTCCTGAACATGCCTTCATGTGGATATATTTATTTTTTTCTACTTATGCAGCCAATTTACATTACAGTTATAAGACATGTTTTTTGTTTAAATAATTTAATCAGTGTCTGAATTCATTTTAGCAAGAATGATAATGACGTGCCACAGTGCCTGAAGGTTCTTGTAACTATTAATTTGCTCCTTGCCTAGCAGTAAGTACTACAAGGTTAGCCTTAATGTTCTGTGAACAAAAAAAATATAAACGAGCTAAAGTATTCATAAATATGTACCTAATTCTAGCGTGGAAAATTGGTTACGAAATGCATGAGTGCTTAGCCATCAGAAAATACATGTATTTTCCATGTTTATTTTTACTAGCTTGCTGCTGAGTATTTAATTACAGATTCCAGAAAGCATTTAGGTACAAAGTATAATGTCATCCTGTATTGTTACTATAGCAGCAACAACTGTGTAGTGCTGCTACAATTATATTTTTCCTTAAGCAGAAAAATTAGTAGTTAAATCTTACCTTCTTCCAAACCTGCTTTTTTTGTCACATCCCTGGAAAAACGTGAAATAGTATTTTTACATTAACCTCTTCTGCAAGCTTCAATTGCATCTCCTCTGTGTACACAGTAGGTTCCAGTTCTCCACTTGCTGATGCATGTTAGAACATTTACCTGCAGAATCTAACTGCATCATGAAGACTTATTCAAGCAGTTTTCATCTTGCTATGCAAATCACAACTACCACTTTTCAGAAAACTGCTCTACTCACAGTTTGGTCAGAGGGGTTTGTGTAGGTTTTGTTTGGGGTTTTTTCATTTCCAATAGTGACTGGAGATCAGACTCCATTTGCACACATGTTCAATTAGTAGCCTATCCATATTATTAAATTTTAAAGAGCACAGAGTGGTAAGTACCAGATCCAAAAGCAAAATTAGAAGGCAGATCTGGAAAAGATGGAGAGATGTATAATACAAGAATGCTGACATAGGAAGTACCTGAATAAACTGCATCTACGTTCGGGCCAATACTAGTTGTTAACTTATTGATTATATTTTAACCACTACAGCTTCTCTAAGGTGAATGTTTATTTATGGTGGACTTATAATCCATCTTGATGTAAAGTTGGCTGCAGCACATTCCACTGTAATTGGTATCCCACTACAGTAAATTCTGCAATCCTTGCTTTACTCTGTCCTTGGAAATGGAAATTCCTGTTGAGCTCTAACGCTAATACTCTGCAATTTTGCCACCAGCTAAATATCCTGTATGTGCAATTAGTACTATGTACTATCCTTCCTATGTGTAATTAAGTGTTACAGAATTGTAATGTGTAAAAATCTAGATTTGTTGTGCTGGGTAGTTATATAAAATGCTTCTGGCTTTCTAACACAAAGCAGTCATTGTTTGGGCATCTTTGGTTTCAGTAGCTTATATAAGACAATAATTCTAACACTTGAAATAGAGCATAATATTACAAATGCAGAAAGTTTTCATATTCTCAGCCATATTACATCTAGGTTGTTTTTATTTACTTACTTTGACTAAGCCACTTGTCAATTGCATCCTCATATTTTTTTGGTTCCTTTAACCAGTCTTGATGCCACCTAAGGTTGGCAATTACATTTGAGTAATTCTGACCCAAACTTTGTTTCCAGCTGATAAACTGTCTCTTGTTATACTCCTGAACAGATGAAGAAACCTTTGGGTAGTTTACTACAGAGTGGAGTGTTTTGTCCAAGGAATGTACAACTGCTGGGAATTTCATGGCAACGTTTGTTAGCTCATCTGGATCGGCAGAAAGGTCTGGAACAAAGAAAAAGACAATTGAATTGAGAGCCAGTTTGTATTTAAGCAACTTACTGAGCAGCGAGGCCATAAACGCTGTAGCGTACCGAACAGCTGTGGAAGCACCGAGCGGCCATCGGAGTACGCGATGTATTTCCATCTGCCCGTTCGCAGCATGTAGGTGGAGGAATTCACATTGCACCCGTGGAACTCGCTCAGCACCCACGAGGGACGAGGTGCTCTGGGTGACACGTCGTTTTCAGCCTTCCCACGCAGGAGCGGTATGAGAGAATATCCACTGAGGTTCTGCGGGACAGGAACCCTTGCTATATCTAAGTAAAGATAGACAAAGTCAAAATGCTACTGCAGTCACTGTGATTAAAAAAAGCTGAAGACAGTGCTACAGGTGTCTGAACGTAAATTCTATTTCAGTTATAAAACACGTATTCCTAACTATTCTCCTTGTAGACCACAGGAACCTCCCCCAAACCCTTAAGGAACCAAGGTCAGCTGCCCACCATCTTGATTAAAAGCAGTATCATCTATGATAACATTTTAACAGAAGTTAAAACTGATCACAAGAGTCTACAGTGATGGGTGGTGGTTTTTTATCTTTTTTAATCATGGTTTTTATGCCCTTCCCTTCTGCTCTGACTATGTCAGGCAGGAGAAAGAGACTGTCATAGCATGAAAGGACCCTAAAAGCTTTATGTCCAACAAGGCCTAACCATTCATTTCTTTGATAATAGTGGTGCTAAGATCCTGTCCAGCATTATTGATCAGCAAATAACAAAACGAAAGGTGGCCATTACAGTTATTAACTGTAACGTGGGGAAACTGAGGAACAGAGCCTCTTGGTTCTCTGGTATGGGTGGAGATAAAGATGGTGTCAGAGGTGGTATCAATACACACGTGTAAAACACCAGGTGACTCTATAGCCTAGTAGAGAGCCCCAAGAAGATGCTGGTAACTAGAATAAGCTCCACAGTATCAACTACACCCCAAGTGTCTCTAGCTCCCCCAAATCAGGTCAATATTAAGAGGCTGCAAAGAGCTCTCAGAGACATTCTGAAAAACAAAGCTGAGAATCCCAAGGATGTTACCTAAGCATGTCCTAAAAACAGGGTATGACAGCACTGCTAATTTTAATCACCCTACTGAACATAGCACATATTCATGCAAAATTCAACATTTCAGAGTACCCTGGTAGTATTTCATCTGTTCTATGCCAAATGGAGATACTCAGTGTATAGAAATTGTCCGTACATAACTTTTTCCTTCATCAGCACGTATCTTCCTTTTTTTCCTCTGTTTCTACAGCATATATACCTGTCATTAATCTGCAGTTCTTCCTCTGTTAAATAAAAAGGCCATCATTTGACTGAGCACTAGAAAGACCTGCAACGTGTAAAAACCAGCAGCCTCCAGTGTGTGGGCTAAAAACTGGAACAAATACATACTACATTTAAACAAATGAAAAAGGGGATGTAGACCTTCCTCTTCTGTCATCCTAAACCAGTAATGCTATTAGTTGCAGTAATGGCAGTCTCCACAAGCAAAGAAAGCTCCAGGAGGGCACCTTCAGCACCCCCTGCTTTTCAAACAGAGATTTGAAGGTACTTCCACACAGACCAACACAGACACCAGCGCTGTCTGGAGGAAAGGTTATGCTACACCCTGCTAGAAAACGACTTCTGGCTGAGTTATCCTTATCCCACAGATTCTGCTGGAATCAAAACATCTGTACCACACTTGCTATAGCGTGCACCTAATCTCAAAGTCAGTAAAGGAGGAAGTATTGAGCAAAACACTTGGATGGTGCCGTCAGAGAGATTATTGCACTGAGAGAACACAAAGCAAAGGGGTTACATTTATCACAAAAAAAGGCTTGAAATCTGTGTCCTCACTAGTCAGCAGTATCATGCAGCCTGAAGAGACATGAGATGACAGAGATGATCCCTCGTGTTCTCACATTGATCCTGACATATGTGCCTCTTTTGACATTCACACTGCAGGAAAGGGGAACTGCCAGAACAGAAGGAAAGGACTTAAAAACACAAGGTTCTGGGAATTAAAAAAAAAGGAGGAAAAGAACAACAAGGAAGGATGTTAAACCCCCTGAGCATTTATGTAATCTGGGGAAAAGGCACAAAGAAGAAAAAAAAGAGATTTTTCAACTCTTTACATGCGATACCACAACTTACATAAGAACTGTATCTAATACAGAGTACTTATTATATATAAAAGATTTGATACCAGAATTTGGAAGAGAAAGCTACTCAGATTATATCCTACTTTCAGCTGGATAATCGGTTCAAAAGTTTTGAGAAGAGACAGATAAATATTGTCTGGTCTTGTTTTAGAAAGTCAACTTAAAACAACACAGAAAAGGTTTTTTCCCTGGCTTTTACTGCTAAAAGTACAATTTTATCTACTGCCTCGCATTCTCTCAGGCAATTGCAGTGTACGAAAGGCACTTCTTAAAGACCAAGCTTTGCATACGGCCTTGAAAAGAACATTTTTCTCATCAGTAGCCTAAAAAATCCCAGATAAAGCCTCGAATGGTGAGTTCACCACATGCTTGGTTCCAATGAGTTTCATCTCTTGCATGTTTTATCACAGGTAACCGTTCAAAATGCACTCTTAAAAGTAATTTCCATCCGTGTGTCAGCAATTTGATGTCAGTCCTTTTTGTTTGATTCTCTGCCCCATAATGAGTGCTTCCATACCCCAGAAAGTAGGAATGGATATCCATTACCGTATCTCATTATGCTTGCCCAGATCAATTGTACATTTCCGATACAAATTCTTTATCGCATTTCTTCCACATGACCCTTCATAAAGGCCATTCCTTTGATAAGATACTGCACCTGCCATCCCTTCAGGCTTAATCTCATCTCTGGATATATTTACACTGTAATTTTTGTAGAAACTGTTAAGTATGAAGGCTAGCAATGATTAGTCATATCTAAACCACATCTGATTGGTTTTTATCACCTTTTTTTTATAACAAATAATCCTACATATAATCATTTGCCGTAATTGTGTTGATGACAGTAACAGTAATAAGGAACATCATCAGCTCCTTTATTTCATTTTTATGTCCATTTTCTGCGTTTTGCGTTAGGTCCGTACTCATGCTCCACAGATAAACTGCTACCTCCTGCTGTGACACTACATTGCCTCACAATGTGGGCACCTAATTCTCACCATAATACAAATGCATAATACTAATACTAACTGGGAAAGAAGGTTTTTATTTGAAATGATTTAACTCACCAAGCATAGTAGGATATATATCCACGAGAGATACCACGTTTGGTATTTGCTGATGTTCTTTTACACCTGGCCCCATGACCAAAAGAGGAACATGCGAACTTCCTTCATACATGCTCATTTTATAGAACTGTCGGTGTTCCATAGCAAGTTCTCCATGATCTGCTGTGAATATAACGACTGTTCTTTTAAGAAGCCCCGTATCTCTCAGAGCTGAAATAATCTCACCTGTAACAAGAAAATGACACTGAAAAGGATACCTTCAAAGTATTCCTTCCAACTTTCATACCTGCAAAGCAGCATGCAAACCCTGAGGAATCCTAGTCAGAGGATTGGAAACTCCTCTCTCTGCCCCAGAAGGCAAAGCCCAAAGCACTCGGCCCAGAAGAACGTGTTGTAGGGGTCTAGCTCCCAGTGAAGAGTGGAGGGCACTGGCCAACAACTGTAAAAATTTCAAAAGGCAAGGAGGTACCACAGGACAAGCCGCATTTCTGTTGTCGTCACTTTATTTAATTTCTAGCGTAACTAATAAAAGTCATTTCAATAGCAGTAAAACAGATGAGCAGAAGCCCTGACACTAGATTTAGGGTGAAGGACTCCTGACGATACCCACCTTACACACCATCAGTGGAAGTTCCTCCTTCCTGTGCCCACATCCCCACAGGAGCCCCCTGCACACACATGTGCGCAGCGAAGACAGGGCCAAGATCAGTGAAGTTGGTGATTAAACAAAGCATGTACACATCTTTAATGTTAAAACATTAAAGCGATTCTTGCTTAGAGAGTTAAAAACTGAAACTGCTACCAAATTAAACTGCAGTGGGGTTACTCTAGTAGAAGGTGTCCCTGGCTGTGGCAGGGGGGTTGGAACTAGATGATCCTCAAGGCCCCCTCCCACCCAAACCATTCTGTGACTCTATGGTAATTTCACACTTTGCAATACCTTCATTCCCTAAAACTATCAGGCTCCTGTTGTACTCTTTTCTTTCATAAAATGTGGAAGAGTAATTCTGCATCTTTTAAAATACTTTATCATTCTAACATTGCTAAAAAGATTAGCTTATTAGTGAATTTCATATTAGAATGCGAGGAAATTCTTTCATGGTCACTTCTCAAATTAAGAAATAAACAGAGCAACTTACATTATCATTTTTATGTATGTAGATCTTACAGCAAACCAGGAAGAATTCTGAATGCCTAATTCATTCTTTCTTTTCTTCGTAACTTTCAGTAATATGCTGCTAAGGGAGACTTCAAAGGTAACCTTATTGTTTAGTCTATGCGTAACAGCTGCCATCCACTCTATGCATTTGAAATGAATTTTCAAGGAAATGGCTTATGCCTTAAAATTTCTCTTCCCTTCCAGCTCTGCTTTGCTGGTCTGTCCCCTTCACAATTGTTTCCATTGTTTCAGTTAGCACTTAATCAAAGAGTATTTACTTCCTCTTGTACAACGTTTTGCCGCAGTTAATGGGCTTTTACAGGGTCTCTGACTGGTGGTTGTGATTAATTTTCAGAGCACTCTGAATTCACCTTGCAGTAGCCTTAAGAGCTACCCAGTTATTTATCATATGGACAGATTAAGCAACATCCATATGACTTACTCCCAGATCTGGATTGTGGGGTTTTTCTTCCCCGGAAGACCAGCCCTATCAGCATTTTCTTAAAAAAATCCAAACAAGAAACCCCACTGAATAATGAAACATCACCTACCCAGCATGGCGTCTGTCTCCGCACACATAGCATAATAAAATGCTCTAATATTTCTCACTTCTTGCTCTGTAAATTCTCCTGTGCAATTCTTTGTGTAAGAGGAATAATAGTCTACTGGATGCATCTCTGAAAGAGAAGACCACTTGGGTATTTTAACAGCTTCATAAGTTACCTAAAAATAAGAAGAAATTAGCATTATTTTGCAACTGAATTAAACAATTCATTTAAAAAAAACAGATTCCATTTAAAACTTTTTAGCATTAATTCACAGTTCCCAATTTGTGGTCCAGGAAACACCAGCTGCTTATCTGTTACACAGTGCTGCTACCTCCTCCATACTTCCCCTCGGCTTCCACAGGTACCAAGTCATTTTAAGAGAGAGCTGTAAAAATCAGCTAGAAACTAGGGCTAGGAATACGTGCTTTACCAGCTGATGTCTTTTTTTAAGAGCAATACTGCAGAAAAACCTTCCAGAAGTGCACTCTAGAGTTAAGTACAGAAGTATTGGCATAGTGTCTCATTAACTACAGGATAACTATAAACCATATGTATCAAAAAGATCTGGTGTTACGTGAGCCTACAGAACACAGAAATTCACTTAGTCTGAGGAGGTCTCCAGGACAGCGGATAACAAGTCTTGACACCTCGCTAAAGAGAATTCACTACATTAGTCCAATTTTCTAATACTTTTCTATTTCTGCAGATATCAATCCATTCAGGGATAAAGAAGTGTAAGATCAGTCTGAAACTAAAAAGTAGGAGCCAATCAGTTACAAATAATACTGGATTTTTTATTGAAACTGGAATGCCCAGAGACATTGTGTGCTACAGTACCAGCTTTAGAGCCTCTAAGTTTGACATACACATTTAGTCTAGGCAGACATACTTGTAAGTGCTTTCTTAAGTGTTGCATTTAACAGAGTCGATCACTTCTATATTGTAGATTTAACGCACAAATTACTGCAAAGTAGGAAGATGTAATCTGTATGGAAAAGTTAAGTTTATGAAATAGTAAAACCACACCTGCTGCTCTCATTTACCTCTGAAATTCTTCGCTAACAAACAGAGCTGACGCCTAGATTATGGCACAGCAACCGTTACCTGTGTGGCACCTTCCCAGGGCTGCAGCCGCAGCTCCACTCCTGGGCTGGCCCCAGACACAGGCAGCACTGGCTCCCGGTAATGGAGACTTAACTGTCCGAGGGGCTCCAAGCTGCACAAGACTGAAGTCGTCCCCAGAAGTATTACATCCCTCTTTGCTGGCATTGCAATTTAAGTCCCTATGGAACCCAACTGGGTCTTGCCCCAAGGTGCAGCATGGATAACTGAGAGCTGTCTGGGGAGCTACTGACATAGTGTCTGTCCCTCCAGCACACGGTGTATCTCTGACCACCAATGCGGCTACAGCCACGTGTTCCAATACCCACAAAGTTCCACCTCCCACAACAGTCAATATTCCCTCTTGACTTATCTACTAGCTGTATTAATTCACAGAATCATTTGGGTTGGAAAAGGCCTCTAAGACCATCGAGTCCAACCGTTAACCCAACACTGCCAAGCCCAGCACTAAAGCCCGGCCCTAAGCGCCTCGTCTGCACGTCTCTTACACACCCCCAGGGCTGGTGACTCCACCACTCCCCTGGGCAGCCTGTTCCAACGCCTGACAGCCCTTCTGGGGAAGAAACTGTTCCTAATATCCCATCTGAACCTCCCCTGGGGAAACTTGAGGCCGTTTCCTCTCACCCTGTCACTTGTTCCTTGGGAAAAGAGACCAACACCTATACAGTTGGTAAGACAGCAAGAGTTACAGTGCCCACAGGGATAAAACCCAGCTTTGTAGTAGCCAAACAGACATTGCAAAATCTAAGTTTCCTTAGGCCCTATAGAAAATAGGCTGCAAGAAGAAATCATGGAAGCTAAAGTCAT
This sequence comes from Athene noctua, assembly GCF_965140245.1. Lineage (NCBI taxonomy): Eukaryota > Metazoa > Chordata > Aves > Strigiformes > Strigidae > Athene > Athene noctua. Next base: position 90,168,133 of record NC_134077.1, on the reverse strand, counting down.
TTTCCTATTGCTACATAAAGTCACATTTGGGACTCCTCAATGGTACTTATGAGTTGCTTAATGGGAGCAAAATGTGTCCTTCTCCATCCACAACTTGTCAGAAGACTGAACCCTTTCCTTCAGGACTACAACCTAGATATAAGGATTCACAAAGTCATAATCCTTCCATCAGTCTGTTGTAATTCACAGCCAGGAAAGAAGCCGCAAGCTCTGAAAAAGCCCCAGCTTGTGCAAAATAAGAGGGAGCCATCTGCTTAGCCACACAGGGTTTCATAAACATACCGTGTTGATACTCTGTTCTGCGTTAGCTCCCCAGTGAACAGATCATTAATTCAAGTTCTTCATATACGCACTCAAACTGCCTCATGAGATTGATCCCTGACATTTTAAAAGACTGCTTCTTCCATGGCCCAAACACAGATACATTCCAGAACAATCAGGCAATGTTCACGAAATGGTAATGTGTGGGTCACATAACTGAGTGTGTATCTGTAGTGGTGGAAAGGACCTCAGCAAATTATAGAGTTTAAGAACTCTAAGTGTATTAAGGATGACAAAAATTTGTCATGAGATGTTAATAACTCTGTCTGTGACTTGAAAAAAGGAACCCCACTTCCCAAGACATGTCTAACCTAGCAATCAGGACCTAGTAAGTTTTCCTTAATACCCAAACTAGATCTTGCTTTTTGCAAATGAAGGGTTTTTTCCCCATGCTCTTCGTCTCCCCACAAACTTCTCACTATTCCCAGAAGAACACATAACCCTCACTATTACAAAGAAATTCACATCTCTCAACCTTTATTTATATATCCTTTATTATGTGTCTTTGTATTTTTGTTGCACACAGGCAAAGAGATTTCACAGTGTGCCAGTAGAAAAAGCCAAATGAGTTATATAAATTGTGTATGGGTTTTTCTGAAGTAAGCATGAAGTGTTTTCAAACCTAATTCTCAGTTCTTCAGCTGCAAAGAATCTTCATGCCTTTATGCAGTGAAAGCTGTTGTAACCCATTTATATTTTTATGACACCTGGAGACCACATAAGACAGAGAAAAAGACAGAGAAAATGGATTTACTACTTCTTTGGAATGGAGCACTACCTGTTAGCTTTCCACATAGAGACATAATGGGACTTTTCTGCACTCTGAAAACACCAAGAAGCTACAATAGCATGGAAAGTAGATAACAGAAAAGAGAGACTTCTGCTGTGTCTTACTACTTCATATTCTAGCTTCATATTGTAAGAAAAGTCAATTTCTCACTATAAACCTCAGACAGAATGACTACATATAGCATCATTTATAACACACAAAATGTCATAAACAATGAACTTCAGATCATTGCTGAAAAGAAGTTATAGCTAAGTATAGCAAGGATTTTATTCTCCATTTAATGCTTCTAGCCACTGAAGTCCAAATTTCTTTATTGATTCGGTGACTACTGCTAACAAACCCTTTCCTACAATAGAGAAAGTTTCTTCTATTTACTTAGCCTTGAGTCAGAAATCTAACATCTCACCCAAGTGCTTTCTGTGTACTGAAATACCAAAACTAGGTCGGAGTTGAAAAATCATGAGGAATAAAAAGCTGTTCATAGTAAGTACACCTATAAATAAATTTATATTTTTCACATACCTTTTCAAGCCAATAGGGAGATGTTAAAAATGTAGAGGATCCAAAATTTTCTCCCGCATAAGGTGATGGATATGGGTGTGGTAAATTTAGTCCCAAGTAAAGAACAAATGGTTCAGTAAGGTTAATGGCTTCTTCCTTTATCCAATTCACGGCTTTATCAGTATTCCGCCAATCTGCTTCCATCACTCGCACATGCTTCCTATCACCAGTAAGGTTTACCATGGGTCTCCCTTCTTGGCGGAGCAGGAAGTCAACATCCCTAGTCCAGGCTTCCACACGGTTACTGAAAATATACACACAAGACACATACTGGGTGGAAAATGTGTTTTTCGCTTTTCCTCAAGATCAAAAGGGTTAAGAATTCCTGAAGAACTTCCCCTATACTTGTAGCTGCAAGCTATGTGTAATTTCTACATAAAGGAGAAATGTTATTCCATTGATCTATTCTGCATCTATTTTACACTCAAAGCTTTAGCCATTTTTTTTCTGCTTCTGAGTCTTTTTATTTATTTTAACTTTGTAATAAACTATTGTAACTAATTTGCTAAGTTAAGCAAGGTGGGTACGATACGCTTGAATGATTTGTGTTAAACCATAATTATCCTGCTGTCTAAAATATTGTAAAAATAGAATATGGTACCCTGTGTGGATCTGAGATGATTTGTGATCACTATAACCTATATTATAATTATGATGAATGTTTGAATATCTATGGATAAAATATAAAGTGTGCTATTTGCTTGAAACAACGTAATCGGTTCTCAGAATCCTCACCTGGAGCTGGTATGCATTCGCTTCTCACCTAGAGATAATATGTCACCACTTCTCGGAACCCCCCACCTAGAGATAACCTGTGATTGCTGCTTGGAGAAAAGCCGCCAAAAGATGGGATCATGAGGCTTTTAAATGATCCGACAGGAGAAAAGCGTGCCAAGAGACCAAGGCTTCGAGACTTCCAAAAGACCCCATAGGAGGAGGACAAAGACCCGAGCATCTCAAAGGACCCAGTGGAGAAAGAGCAGGACAGTCATCTGACGAGAGAGGATTGGTTAAAGACGGTGGCACAGAAGTATAAAAAACCTCTGTTTTTTGAAATTCTTGTGCATGTGGCAGAGTTGCGGCTCTCCATGCACCCAGCGCTGCTTTGCCTCTTGCTTCCCACCCTAAATAGATTGAACCCAAATAAAACTCTCTCTCTATATATATAAATATATATATTTATAAAAATTGGCTTTGTCTGATTATAACAACTTCATGTTAGAATGGTTCTTCTCACATCTACAAAACAATATTCAGCAATAGCATCTCTATCTTGTTGACCTTGCTCCCCATTCTGCCATGAATTCACATACTATTTATCTGGTAAACAGGGGCTTAAGATTTTTGTTATTGGAAAAAGCCATGTGGGAAATAACTTGCCCGGAGAGGCTGCCTTTAGAAGCAGTGTTCTGGTTTTGGATTGTACTATTACAGCATTTTTAAACACTACCACTTACCAAAAAAAAAAAAAAAAAAATCTGTAAGAGTGATTTATCCTGTACAATTCCTTTTGATACAGTTGAGAAATGGGACCAAGAAAAAAAGAAAGGGGGGGGGGGGGGAAGACACCACTTTAATGATAATATTTTGGGAACAGATTTTCTAATATCATGACAATTGTTGCCTCTCTAAAGCCCTTAGAAATCTGAGCTGCAGATGTCCTTGTTTCTTTGCCCAGACTGAATGGCACCACAAGTGCCATAAACAAGGGTTGGGAGTAAACAGCCCATTTAAGAGCTTGTCTAATCTTCATTTTGTTCATGGCAATTTCAATACAACAAAAGAAATTATAAAAGAAAATACTTAACTGTTCAAGGTTTGATCATGTACTTTCATCAAAACACAGCATTATTATTGTTTAAAGAGCATCTAACCAGTTTTGTCCCCACAGGAACTTTACCAGAGTACTGGTAGTTAACCTCCAGAAAAACTAGTCAGAATTATCTGTAACAACTCAGTTTATTGTTTTAACTCCTTGTTTAGGCTAACACTTTTAAGGTAGACAGTCTTAAACAAATGACTTGGAACAAACAAAGGCAGCTAGATGGCCTATACATAAAGCACATTTCATAAACATTAAAACGAAAATTGCAACTATTGTCTTAATACTGCCTTGTACAGAAAAAAATTATTAGGTAGGTCATAAGCCAGTCTGACTAATCAATCAGATTGAGGTTAGGATCAACCCCCCAAAGCTCAACACCCTCCAACCCAATCCCACTTCAGACCCTTTCCACATTATGGAGCAACAAAGGAGATGTTTTGACATATCCAGGAGGAAAGCTAATCCCCAGGCAGAAGAGGAGAAACGTGCCAAAATAAGAATCTTCAAAAGGCCAGGTGGAGAGTTGAAAAAGGGGGCAATACTAGATTCAAATCCTCAATTTAAAAGAGCAAGGGCTTGACAGACAATTATTTAAAAGCTTCAGAAATTAATTCCACTTTTCAGATGAAGGGGGATCGTATCTCCTCTGCTAGCAGACAGTACTCCAGCGATTGTAACGAACATATAGCCAGGAAAAATAATGAATGGGAATACAATTAAAGATCAAGCTTAGGGAACTACCATTATTATTAACCCAAGTGAAAGTAATTACACGATAGACAGTAACTACATCTATTTTAAATTTTAAGTGAAGATGGCCACCAACAGTCAAAAGGACACACGCAGTCTTTTTGACAGGAAGCAGAGGCTTCACATGTTCAACATACCAGAGGCTGAAGATACAGCTCTTCCTCTCTGTTAGTAGGTACTTCTTTGTATGCACTTCCTAGAAGCCCTCTTCCTCAAATTTCATTAACTCACAGCCATGAATAATTATCTCATAAGTCACATTCAAATGGATACTTAGTATACTTTACTGTGCATTTGTATTTTTAAGATACCTAAAACTCCGTAGTTAGGGAGATGATCTGTGTTAGCAGTGCACTATTTGCAATGGGTTAAGACAAAGCAGGGTCAATTTATGTCACAGAACTTAAACATTGCAGCAGAAAAGTTAACAATTCTTTTTTTATTAGGTGAATGTGGTATCGGGGGCAGTGGTGGTTCTGTGGTTTAAAGAAACCACACGTTTAAGAAAAGTTCCTGAAGACAAAACTGCCCGCTGAATCCTGCACTAGCTGAGATGCTCTAGCTCCCTTCGCTAATCTCCTTTTAAACAAGAAAACAAGAGCAGGCCGTTTTAATTCTCTCCACAATGAACAGGAACTTTCATTATAACTCTTCTACACTATTTATAGATTACTTAATTGGCTACTGAGGGTTTTTTAACATCAACACAGATGCCATGCTAGTAATGAGATCTGTATTTTTCGCTGAGTGAGGATGTATGTGCAATTTTCATTTTTTTAATTAAAAACTGTGTAAACTGCCATTTTCAAATTCTTCTTGTGTAGGCATAGAAAGGCTGACTAACCATGTGTTTATATTCATTTATTCTCAACCTCTACCCATGCTTAGTCAAATCTCAATAAGGGCTTGATCCAGTTAAGTACAGATCTCAAACTCTCACTAAAGAGAAAGTTAGGAAAAAAACGTATCAAAAAATTTGCACCAGGTAAAAATACAGAATAAAGGCCTAGGACAAAAGAAAATTAAAAACTGAAACACCACAGACTTTGCAGTATTTTTCTGCTACCTTTGAAGTGCCTAAGACTTCAGCTTCATAGGATCAAGAACTGTGCAAACATGATGTGATTATATGGTTACATCGTAATTTCTGTTCATCTGACTCAAACCCTGTCACGAAAGCAGATGAAACTACACATGGCAGAATGAGAAAAAACAGAGTACATGATTGTAACTCCACTGATACTGGTGTTGCTACAGTTTTGCAAAACCCTGTGTAATCTGAATTTATTTCTCATCTGTGTAGACCTGAAACAATATTTAGAATGGTATCAGCAGAGCCATTCATATGGGAGGGTACCAGACACAGTAAGTATGAGAGCAAGTAAGTATTAAAGCCACAGCGTGCATCGACAGCCAAGAGCACGCGAGACATCAGCAAAATGGGTCAGCATGAAGGGGCTCTCGGTGCTAAGATCACTGTAGAGACGACTTGTCAGCAGCATCCTGATAGCAGGATGGCAACCAGGTCACTGTGTACTCTGTGTGCCATTTCAACAGGAAACCAGAACACGGTAAGATAGCCACAGTAAGTAAACAAAAAGGCTATTTGCCTAATATTCCCGAAGACTGAAGTAAGCAAGATTTCAGGCAAAGCAACACACATTAGCAACTTTTCACTCCTAAAGAGTGTAAAATACCTGTGCAAAATGCCATTTCATCATTGCCAATCAACAGAAAAATAGGAAAGACCTCATCAGAGACATCTCTTGCCTTATCACCTGCCAGCAATCCTGTTCAGACTACCTGAACATGAATCTTAGGATTTGTGAGTATGAGGTTGTGAGTCAGCAGAGTTTATCACCAAAAGTTAAGCAATATAAAAATTATGTACCTCTTCCATACAGTCTGGCATGAAGGTTTTCTTTGCATTAACTCCTACACAATAAAATTCATTTGAGAAGTAAGCACTATCTGTTCAGCTTTGCACTCCCCATGTGAAGGCCTTTCTACTGAAGGCAGAATTCACCTATGGGCTTCACCTCTGGCAAGACTTCGGGAATCCAGACATTTATACGCAACCAAACTTTTTTTCAGTGCCACCTTTGTGTTCCAGTTACCACGTGAACAGCCAGGAACATGAAGAATTACTTAGAGCCGCTCTTCTTTAAACCCAGAGTGACTTTAGATTAGAAATAAACAGATTTCAACATTGTAAAACAGTTATTCTATCTCAGTGAAGGACAGAGTGAGCACATACTTCATACTACCTAGACAACACAGAATTTTTTCTGCACAAAAGCAATTCAGAAGAAAATTGTAAGGTCTGCCTAATAACGCAGATAATTTTCATTTTTCAGAGTAATTTTAATTTACTGAAAATCTCTTTGAGAAAAGCTTAAGAATAATGCACCCACAGAATCATTCCTGTCTTGCTTCATTACACGGAACAAAATCTGATCCCTTGCTTTCTCAAAGAATGGTCTGTTACAGGCACTTTACAGTATTCTGTTTAGACTAACCTCTTTTGAAAAAATAGGAACACCTGATGCAGTCACAACAAATCATCTCTACACTACAATAATATAAACATCTGTAAAAATTCGTGTTAGTGTTCAGTTGTTTCTTGCCAGAGAGGAAATTTTCCCAGCATTCATATAAACAAGCATAAAGAAGGAGAATAATGCTACAGCTCATGACCTTTTAGTACATCATAGAATTGTCTCTTACTGGAAAAAAAATGAGTTTTAAGAATGACAAAGAATAACGTAGACTTCAGAGAAAAAGAAAATCCAAAGCAAAAGACCAGAGGTTGAATACCCACCTGTTAGAAGCAAAGTTACTAAGAAAAGCTGCAGAGACAAGAGAGAAGCATCAGTAGTGCACAAATACGTACACCGCCTGGTAAACTAAGTAAACATGATGTTCTTGGTCTAAGTCTGTATCTGAATCACCTTTTATATACAGTGTAGAACTGGTATATTGAAAAAGGGAAAAAAAAGCTTTATTTTCTTTTCTGATAGCCTTAAAATACAGAGAAAATCATTACTTTGGCCAGATTCTGAAGTGGATACCATTTATACAGTATCTTGGAGATGAAAAGCAGTGTGTACATGCAAAATACTATTAACTACTTATGTGACCTTCCAACTTCTGATTGCTCCTTTTAGTGAGGGAAGCGAGAACATTTTAAGTATCTCTAACGTCATTAATATCAAGTAAAAATCTACTCTTTATTATTATTTCAACAACAGACATCATTACTAATCGGGAAGGGAGTGCATTGTCATAAAAACTACACAGAAGGAAGACAATGGTATTTTGTCCCAACTGTCCAGACATATCGCGCTCATTATTTTTAGAACACAATGCAGTAAGTTTCTAAAGGTTTAACTGTTTTTCATAAATAACAGTAATTCTAGTGTTTTGGGGTTTTTTTTAAAGAAAGCTTTACAGCATAGGAAGTTAGGAAGTTCATTGGGTTTGTGTGGCAGGGGTTTGGTAGCGGGGGGCTGCAGGGTGCCTTCCGTGAGAAGGTGCTGGGAGCTTCCCCATGTCCCGCAGGGCCGACGCCGGCCGGCGCCCAGCCGGACCCGCCGCGGGCCAAGGCCCAGCCCGGCAGCCGCGGTGGCAGCGCCTCTGGGCAAGGGCTTTGAGAAGGGGCAAACTGAGCAGCAGCAGCACAGAGAGCGCTGAGAAGAGGTGCCGGCAGCCCCTGGGCACGGCCGGGGCAGGGAGGGAGGAGCGGAGCAGGTGCTCCAGGCGCCCGAGCAGAGGTTCCCTGCAGCCCGTGGGGCCGAGCACGGCGAGGCGGCTGTGCCCTGCGCCCAGGGAGGCCCGCGCCGGGGCAGGGCATGTGCCCACGGGGGCTGTGACCCCGCGGGAAGCCCGCGCTGGAGCAGGATCCCGGCAGGACCTGCGGCCCCACGGAGGACCCGCACCGGAGCTCAGGGGCTGCCCCGCGGGAAGGACTCACGTGGGAGAAGTTCGGGGAGAACTCTCTGCGGTGGGAGGGAGCCCAGGCTGGAGCAGGAGGAGTGTGAGGAGTCCTCCCCTGAGGAGGAAGGAGCCGCACAGACAGCGGGTGAGGAGCTGACCACAACCCCCATCCCCATCCCCCTGCGCCGCTGGGGCAGAGCGGGGAGAGAAATCGGGAGTGAAGTGAGCCCGGGAAGAGGGACGGGTGCGGGGAAGGTGTCTGAAGATTTGGGTTTTAGTTGTCATTACCCTACCCTGATTTTGACTGGTGGTAAATTAAACTGATTTCCCCAAGTCGAGTCTGTTCTGCCCATGACGGTAACTGGTGAGTGATCCCTCCCTGTCCTCATCTCGACCCAGGAGCCTTTCGTTGTATTTTCTCCCCCCTGTGCAGTGGATGAGGGGGTGACAGAGCGGCTTTGGTGGGACCTGCTGTCCAGCCAGGGTCAACCCACCACAATAGCACAAGCCTATCAAAGCATACAGCCTTCAAAAAAACCCAAACACCTCATGTTTTGTGATGGTAGATTTATAATTCAAGTACTATCAATATGTTGCTTTGTTCCAATTTCCCTACACCCCTAGTATAATCAAGCCAGGAAATCTCAAGGCAAGGCAAAAAACAGTTTATGAGTATCAGTCAGGGAGCAATATGAATGATCAAAAATAACCTTCTTTCATCTTGGGCAAAACCACAGTCTTGATATTCACCTTTCAGCTACAGGTAAAAGCTAAAGTGCATCTGCACAGGATATGTTTGCTTCTACATAAAGTTGCAGGACAGACCCCTGCTAGGCTCCCAACCCCATTTCTTTTAAATTAAGGCTACTACCACTTCAGATAGAGAAGCCATTTGCCAGACCATTACATTTCATAGCAGGAGAATCTATCTGATTACCTTACTGAATGATGTCCAGAAGTATAGTCCAACTTCCCATACTTCTGTGTGTGGTAGCCATGCCTCTCCATGAGATCCATCCACGTTACATAATCTGGATCTAGACCTTTGAAGTTATTCCAAGATTCTGTTAAATGAGTGAAAAGACCACTCCACATAGCTGGTAAAAAAAAAAAAAAAAAAAAAAAGTATTTTGACAAGTGGTACTCTCTATCTAAATGTAAGTTGAATATACGTGAGAAAGGATCAATCTTCTCATTATTTTAGAGGTAAAAAGTCCAGACTGTAATCCAGTAGAGCAGGGAATACAAAGTATTACTCTTCGAAATCCTATCTTCATCATCAATATGAATAACAACATTTACTAAAATAATCCACAGAATTGCAGAAGAAGGTCCCATCTTTCCAGGTACTACACAATTATTAAATCAAGGTTTTCTGTAGATCAAGAAATATTTTTATTGATCACAGAAAGAAAATGCCATGGTAGTACAGGTCCTTATGAAACAGTCACATATTAAGATGTGTTCCAGTGTTATTACCTCCCATTATTTCAGTTAGGTTTTAATGTGAATTTAAATTTAAGTATGTTTGTAGACAGAATTAGAGTATTTTTATAAAAACCTATGTCCTCAGCCAAGAACAAAAGAAACAAAGAGTTGCCGAAGAACCATAAGGAAAGTTATGGTTAGCAAATTCCTGTGCTTCTTTGCAGCTTGTCAAGAATCGTTCACTCTTCCCATGCTAACTTAGAGCCAAAGGGAGTTCTAACACTAAACTATTCTATAAGCATGGAAATACCCTGTAAGCACAGTGTGTCAACCCCAACTCCATACCGTGGTAATACTCCTTCTCTCCCTATCCTGAAGTCCCCCTTCCTACCATCTCTTCTGGTACCACCCCTGACACCCCCACCACTGGTGCAGGCTCAGTTTCATGCAGGTCTCCAAGCCACTGGCTAAACAAGAGGTGACCCGCCAGTTCAGAGCTACACGTGTGACAACTGACCAGTGGTCACGATGACGTTGATGGACCACCTAAAACACTAAACAGAATTGACAAATTGTTGACTCATCATGCAGCTCTTCCTCACTGGCAGGACTAGCTGCTGCTTTCACAAAACTTCATAAAATTAAGTAACCTAATGCAACGTTACTGTTCTCAGCAACAAAGCCTGGCTGAAAGACTCAAAAAATCAAGAAAAAGGAAACAAGACTGACGGCATGTTCATGTAATCTCATTCACTGAAAATGTGACCTTGAGAAATAGAAAAGGGGACCAAGTTATCAATAAATGGAATACTAAACACTAAATTTGGCAGCCTGTGCCTGCTGCAGACAGGAAAGGTTGCTTCTTCCAATGTATGCTTGAAAGAAAGGGGGATCTCCCTTTCAGTTCTAGATTAATTTCATTTACGTCACCTCTGGGAGGTCTTTGCAACAATTAAAAGGGCTAAAAATGTTTTAAGATGTAACCTTTGATACAAGAGCATAGCTTCCTTATAACTTCCCAGCAAATTCTGCAAGTGTGATGATTGCCACAAGTAAAGAAAAATACTGAAGAATTGAATTAAAGCTACTGAAGGGCACAGTATGTATTTAACAGTGTTTGGAATAAATGTCATTGGAAGGCAATGCTAACAGACACTGAATTATTAATCTGTTATTCTTTAATACTTTTACTTGAGAACAGGAAAGATTTATTAACTTTGTATTGGAAAAGCAGAGTAGTTCAGAATGCAGCTTCAGCACTGCAGCAGACAACCTGATGATTTCTCTAGAAATCCTTAAGATTTTTTTAAAATACTGACGCTTCAGTGGAGTTTGCAAAAAGATTTGGGAGGTCACACATGGTTGGAAAAAGGAGAATTAAAAAAAGGAAGAAGCATGAGAAATGGAAAAGAGAAACAGCTCAAACATGAGAATAGTGTATAAATTCAGACATAAACCAAAAAAAAATTGGGTCTTACTGAAAACCAAAACAAATCTCTCAGAATTAGGTCCTTTGAAATGTCCTACCATTACTACATATTCAAACTGACACATGTACATATTTATCTGGTGTCTTGCTTGGGCCTACCTGCACGGGAAGGACAACAAATTGGAGAATTGGTGTAGGCATTGAGAAACACAGTGCCATGTCTTTTCATAAAATTTATGAAAGGCAAATCCACAGTCTGATTTCCTGGATTAAATGTCAAGCGTCCATCCTGCAATGAGAGAAAAATGGTATACAAACAACATTAACCTAATGTTACCTTGAACTTGTATTACTCAAATGTTGCCAATTTTACTCAGGTATGGAAAATGAAGTGTTGAGAAGCTTTAATTAGATCACTATAAAATACTTATGAAAGTAATTACTTACTTAAGTAATTTAATTATTAACTTATTTACTTATGAAAAAGTGTAATGTAAAAGATAATAGATTTCTTCATAGTAAAATTACTTCCCTTTATCTCTATATATATTCTAAGCTCCAGTTCTCGCAGGAGCAGGGTCCTACCATGACGCACCCATGGGTATGGTGAAAGATGACAAGGAGTCAGCTGAATCCCGATGCAGATGTGTGCATTGTACATATTTCTGTGAAGACAGAACTGATCCCCCATCCTTCTCCTCTTTTTAAAGGTTTATCCACACCACGTCTCTGTGAACTTATTTTAAACTATGGACTGGAAAAGTCATCAGCAAGCTGACGGAAGGCTGAAATGCCATCTGTAATGTTTTCCTTTTGATACTTAATTGATCCTTCATTTTACCTGTTTCTTTAGCTAGAGTTTTTAACCAGTAATTTTAAAAAGACTCCAAATTTTGAACTGGTACTTTTACTGTACAAAATTATGATGGAGTGAAACCAGGTTCCATGTTGACTGCCCTGCTTCAGGTCACTGTCTTTTCCTGTCACTCGTATGTCTTTCCCTGCTTCAGAAAGACGTTCTCAGCTCAGCCCCAGTCTTACGGGTCAGCTTTTTGGGTGAAGAAACTGTTGACAAAGAATCTGCAGTTTTAATAGATCTCCCAATCAGAGACATTACTCAGATGCTACTCCGAGTAGCTGTCCTCTGTGACAGAAGCACAGACACCTTAAAGTATGGGTATGCTTAGAACCTGTGTTTTGCACAGCATGTAGTTTGCAAGAGTCTTTAAGCAGGTAGACAAGAAGGCCAGGAGAGCACATCAAACGCCAGTTACAAATTTCACCAACTGCTGGCTCATTTGTTCCAAAGACAATGTACAAATTACCACACCAGCCTCTGCACAATAAATGCCAGCATGTAAATTCTTACCTCCAATCCGTATATGGGCAGCAGACCATCTCACCAAGTCACTTTAAATTATTTTTATTTAGTGAGAATAACTCCTGTATGAGAAACCACAGCAAAACAGCTAGAACATAATTGCTTGTAGCCTTGCAGTAACTTCTTTGTACCCACACGCAGCCTACCAGCACCAGCTACCTACAAAAAATGCTCTCCGTGCCATACACTGAACAAGCCTCATTTGGCACAAGGGGTTCTTGGTGTCTGCTGAAGCTAAGAGTCATCATTAGACATTAAGTACAAAATTGCACTGTGGCTTTCAGTGTCATCTTTTTGTTAGGTGAAAAATTTTCAAAACCATTATTTAGTGAGATATTACTTCTTCACCAGAAAATACTCAACTGAGTGACCACTTTGCTCCTGCTGAATCAAAACCAAAAATCAGCAGGTATGACGAACATGGAGTTCCTCTCTCTTAATACTGCATAGGTAGTTTTATTCAACTAATAAAAACTCCACGAATCCTTCAGATAGAGGCCTTTGATCATCTACTTCAAAATGTAAAGAACATGTACAGTCTCAGAGGATGCAGGACCAAGGCCTTACCTTCTGTGAAATTTCACCTTTAAATAATGGTACATTTGAAACAGGTACAAACACCTCTCAGGCATCTGAGTCATGGTGAAAACTCCGAAGATTATATTAGCTTAGAAAAAAGCAGGTAGATGAATGCATGAATTCTTAAAAGAGGTAGCCTACAAGTTCTTATTAAGACAATGACTTTTTTTTATTCTAAAGACTGTATTAGTTTTGAAAGGAGCTGTTTGAAACGAACATTGTACCTAACATTCTCCTATATGAAATACTAGGCAAGCTTACAGGGAAAGAATAGTTTCTTTCTGTCTTCAGCTTTTCAAGAACACAGATCAGACACTGTAAGACTTCCTATCACCTTCTTACTGTGCTGTTTCTGCACATTAGCAGATATATTTCTTTTTTCACTTTAGTTGAATTTTCTGGAATAATTTGAGAGAGGACGAAAAAAACCCTAACTCCAGACATAAGCGAGAGCAAATCTGAAGAATTTACAGTCTGTGTTACTATTGCTTCCATTACACACGACTCCTCAGGGGCAGGCACTAATTGTCCAAGTGAGAATTTATAAAGAATACTGCACATAATCAGATTGCACAGGGTTTCAGAAGGAACCCAGAAAACAGAGTTAAGCATAGCATTATTGTGCACCACAGCAGGAAATAATTCTTACAATTACTAAATATTTTAAGATTACAATTATTCAGTCACTGTTTAAAATATTTTAACCTTAGAGCCTGAGCACTTTGTTATCTCACTAGCCACCCAGCCACTGTTTGTATACTAAGTCCACAATCAGAGAGTAATGTAATTTTCTTTACTCTTCAGTTCAACCCAGGGACTGCACGCAGAAGAAAACAATTTCATTTGTTTTCTGGCAGAAAATGTTATTGGATAGCATGGCATTGTAGAGAGAATTTCCCTTTGGAGGAGCACCTGTAGAGCTAAGTGTAGCATCCCAGCACCAGACTGCAGTGAACAACTGCGCAGTAAACCGAGCCACTGGAGATCAGAATGGGATAAAAGACTGATCATCTAATTTTGCACACTGCTACAAATGTCAACTAGAATAACTATTCAGTAGGACAAACTGGAAATAGAGCTGTAATCTGCAGTATGAACTTCAACTTTGGGCTGAAAGTGCTCTTTAGAAAGTACAGAGTGATGTGTCATCCTGTCAACAATATATTCACAAGTTTCGACAACAAAGGTACTGTTTGTCTGAACAGCTGGAGACAAGCGCTTGTTCTTCCGACACCGGAGAGACTGGCAGCACGTCTATCTGGGGAAAGAGTAAGCTGCTTTAACAGACTGGGAAGGTGAAAGCTCTACAGCTATTTCTGGAAATCCACTCTCCAAGAACTGTGCAGGACTTGCCGGTTTTGAAGCACCCGGGGCAATACAATTATTCTGAGTGGCAAAAGCAAGCACCGCGCTGCAAGCAAAGCCTGTCACCACTCAATTAACCTCAAGTAGCAGTGTAGGAGTTGAACTGCCTACCAGCACGTTCCACCAGCAAGCCCTGTGCGGAAAACAGCCCTTGGTGTGACACCGAAGCAGAAAGCTGGCTGTTCGAGCAAGAGGTCACTGCTCTGGAGACCGCACACAGTCCAGCATCACTGAGAGTAACAGTTCTGTCAGGCTTGACAAAAGAGGCGTGAGACTTTCACAGGCAGCATCACCCATAACAAAGGCAGGCACATTTTCTAATGAAAGCCCACACCTTTTAAGAGCCTGCATGACTTAAGCTCTGTTTTTTCCAGAAAAACTGTGGTTTCAACAGTACCCAACTCTTCCTGTTCTCTACTAGTTACATAATCAAAATGGTTCATCTATTTCCGCCTTCAAGCCCATCTCATAAACTTATGCAACACCACAATTATTTTAACATACTCTTCTTCACAGTCACTACAGAAATACAGTACTTTTCTAAGAACTTTGTTCTTAACTGCTTTTTAAGAACATCAAACACGTGGGGTTTTGTCTTTAATTTTTGTAAGGGTTACCTCACTAATCCCTGTAAGACACTCATAAAAAACATCCTGTTTACAGGACGTTCAGAAGCCTTACTAAGATTTGTCTGCAGCTTTTGCTAGCATCTAGAGACAACCTGGCTATTGACAGTCCCAGAACCTAAAAAATTATAAATTGGGCATTTTAACTGGTAAATAGTAGTTTTAGTAAAAGCTGAACATTTGGAGAAAAATTCTCGTCTCCAAAACCCATACATTACATTGGAATGTTGAGAAAATTTTCTCGAAAGAAAATTAACAAAGAATAGAGTCAGAGGAGCTATTGCTTTATTTTTGAAATCACAGCAAAGACATGGTTTATAAAAGGGTTTGAAGAGAATAATACATGTTTACCAAACACTTAAGAAGAATTCATCCCAAGACTGACAGGCAGCTCACAAGTCGTCAAGCACTCTTACCTGTGCAGTCAAGGATGGAATTCTGAGATGACTGGGAGCCAAGTGTTGTTTTCTCAATGGAAAATGAGAAGTGGCGAGATGTGAAAGTCCCTGGAAGTTACACCATGGAGCTTAAGTTTGATTTAACAGGAAGGAGAGCTCAGATGAGGCAGACAAAACAAGGCTTTCCCTTTCTTCTGAGCAAAACCTTCACAAAAGCATTTCCAGTATGGTGGGTAGGTAGATAAAAGCGTGGCTGGAAAAGGGTAAAAAATGTGCTGTCTTTAGGTGTAAGCAAGGAAATATACTTTGTGAATGAAAAAAAAAAATCTTTTCTACACGTCTGGACATTAAATTTATCAATAAATCACTGCAATAAAGCTACTAGAAATTTATAAAAACATACCTACTGGTTCCTTTATCCTTTTAGATATTTATCTAACGAGTTTATTTGTGATATTTGTAATTGTAATATTTGTGATACCTAATAAAAGTCTGAGTAAGTCAATACATGATGCCAAACAGCTTAACTCAAGGTAATTTCATTCGTGATTACAGAAATTCTCCATTCCATCTGCCGTGGAGACCTAACGTTTTTAGAATTTACAACGGCAAGAATAACAGGGCTTAGTGACCTCCCTTTCCGCTTTTCAAGCCAACAGAAAAGCGTTCATTTTACACACCAGGTCTGTCCCACTAATCGCTGCCTCGCTGCCCTCCACCGCCAGATGCGGTGAGAAGCTGTATGAACCGCAGCTGACCGCGGGAACCACCTATGCATAAGTTTCGGGCTACTGTAACACCCCGAATGAAAACACGTAGCAGACTCCTGGGAATAAAGCCGAGTTCGGTTCCGAATACAAGTTACCTGCTGTCTCAGCGACACGGGAGGCCTGCCCTTATTGTCCCAAGCAAGCCCTCCACCCTGTGGAGGTGGTGAAAATAATAACCATCCCTATTTGTGCAGGCTTGCGGCTGTAGCCGGGGCAAAGCCACGGACAGAGCTCGCTGCCACATCCTCGGAGATGCCACTCAGGCCAGGACAGGCGAAATGCCCCCGCCGAGACAGCCCCCACCGCTCTCCCGCCCTCCCTCGCCCGTGCGGCGGCCCGGCCCCGCTCCGCCCCCGACACTCACCAAGGAGTCGCAGGTCACCAGCACCACGCTGGGCCGGGGCTGGCCCCCGGGGGCGGCGGGCCGCGGCCTCGCCCCTACCCAGGGCGCGGCGGCTATAAGGAGCAGCGCCAGCCCGGCCCGCCTCAGCGGCCCGCCGCCCCGCATCGCCCCGGCGCCGTGACCCTCCTCCCCGCCTCTGCGGGAGGGAGAGAGGGGAAGCGGCAGCACCGACAGCCGATCTGGCCGGCCACGGCTGCGGGGCCGCCCGCTGCCCTCAGCGCCGCAGACCGCCCCGGCGGGAGGCGGGAACTACATCTCCCACAGTGCCACACACAAAATGGCGTCGCCGGGCGGTGTCGCCGCGCTGACGTGTGGCTGCGCATGCGCGGCGGCCCGAGATGGCGGCGGCCTGAGGTGAGGCCGAGGCGCGGGGGGGTGGTCGGGGGCGATGGCGGCCCGGTCCCGCTCGGCCCGGCCTGGCCCGTTTTTCCCCCGGCCTGCAGCGGGCTCAGCGGCCGCGCTCGGAGGGTGCTGGGCTGTTTCCCCCCGCCAGCACCGGGCCCGGCCCGGCCTGGCCTGGGCGCCCCTCGCTGCGAGCGCCCGGTTCTGCGCTGACGTGGTGTCCCTGTTCTGTGTAGGTGCAAATGGAGCTCAGGCTCGGAAGTGTCAGCGCGGGGTTATGTTTGTGGTGATCGAGGCGTCTGGGCCCTCTTAGGAAGCGAATTTATCTTCAGGAGTTGTTGAGCAGTGTAAGTTTGGCAGATTCCTTTTTTCAGGGTCTGAGGGAATCTTTGAAATCTGCTCTCTTCTTTTGTCCTTTCCTTACTAATTTATCTCTAGGCTCTTCACGCATTCTTTATCTTTTGCTTTTCAGCTGCTAAAAGGTTTTTTTGTTCTTGAGTTTGTCACTTGTTCAGTCTCCCTCAGTGCCCGCACCAGCAGTTTTATTTCTCAGCCTCATCCCATTTAGGCAGTTTTCACTGCCGTGTTTCTGAAGTTCATTTGAGGCAAACTACTTACCATATGCGTCAAAATAGTGCATGATGATGTCTGTGTCGGACTTGAAAAGCGTGAATGCCTCTTTGATAACGTTCCTAAATGTATAGTTTTTGCTATACAGCTGTAGTCAGCAGCAGGGTCTGC
Organism: Athene noctua; assembly: GCF_965140245.1. NCBI lineage: Eukaryota > Metazoa > Chordata > Aves > Strigiformes > Strigidae > Athene > Athene noctua. Next base: position 90,150,488 of record NC_134077.1, on the reverse strand, counting down.
TGTAAGTGTGTGTGAAGGGAGAAGAGGCTTGTGGACCACACCTGAACATAAGTGACAGGCTGGGGACTGTCGAGAGCTGTCTGTGCACAGCAGACTGCTGTAGATAGCACACAGGAAAACTCTGATCCTTAGGAACCCCTTGAGCACGTGTCCAGTGCAGTGTGCCTCTTAAGCACAGTCCACTGCTTAGGAATTACTCTTTTGAAAGAAATTCTATCCTGGGTGTCTTTCTAGGAGTCTTAACTGTGGTGACTGTCATATAACACCTCTCCTCCTATTTGAATTTATCTTAAACCTTAACCAAAATTTTTTTCTGTCATAGCCTCTTTATATCATTCAGCTAGTTGAAGTACTGACTTAACCCTGTGTTGGAGATAAGTGTAAGTAGCTACTTTTAACCATATTATTTGGTTTTAGTGCTGTATTCATTTTGACATATGGCATTACATTTCTGTGTTTAAAATACTCTCTATGCAATTACAGTAGGATATAAACAACATTTGAGTTCAGTTTGGTTTTTTATAAGAACTGATGATATGTCCTTCTTATTTAGAGCCACTATGTCAAATAAGGAGGTGAAAACAGCATTGAAGAGTGCTAGAGATGCAATACGAAATAAAGAATATAAGGAAGCCTTAAAACATTGCAAGGTAATTAATTTTTTACTTGGAAGGTAATATTTTTTGCACATTTTGTTTGCTGTTCCCACACCCCTGCAGCTGTACAGTAATGCAGAGTGTGGAGTACCTTATTGACATGATACTTGAGACTGATTTTCAAATTTAACTTCATTGATCATTCATGTTAGTTGCCCACAGATAAACTTTTATTCCCTTCTTTTTGCATTTGCTTATATGTGATGATAAGAATATTAAGCCTAGAATGGTAAGAGAGAAAAATCCATTCCTAATCCAGACCTCGATGGGAGTGATTTAGTTGCTGAGCTTCAGGTACAGTTACTGGCAGAACAGTTCAGATGTGAAGCATTCTCGGGCATGGAAAGCTGAAGTTATTAATCTTAGCCTTTTCCTTAGCATTACTTAACTTCTATACTGTATAGAATAATTCATCAAACTGTATTGATAAAACTCAGTATGTGGATCTATATGATGCATTTCATTCATCAGTTTCACTTAAAATTGTGTATTTCTAGGCAGTGTTGAAGCAAGAAAAAAATAACTACAATGCTTGGGTATTTATTGGCCTGTCAGCTGCTGAGTTAGAGCAGCCTGATCAGTCCAAAGGAGCATATAAGAAAGCTATTGAAATTGAACCAAACCAGTTACTGGCATGGCAGGTATGTGAATGTCCAGATTAACTTTTTCTTTCCTTGAAAAATGTCACTATGGAGTTAAATGTAGGAACAAGGCAGAGTTGAGACTTGTATCATATTTTTGTGAGGCCCTTAGTTCTGCAGAAGCTTCAGAGTAGCTAAGCTTTGTATTATTTGTGTGTCCAAAGTAAAGCAATGGGTGGCTGCATATGTATAGCAGGGTGAAAATTAGTTTCAGTATATTTTAATTTGTATTTTTCTGAAGTTTAGATAGCAGTGAAACATGCAAGGGAGAATGTGAATTGAAACAGATACAGTAAATTCGTCCATGCTTGTAGCTCAAGAAACATTTGATAATGCTTCTCTCTTAGGAGAGAAAATGTTTTATCTAGTAATTTATTTTTCTGGCACCGGGTGGGTTGTTATTGAATGTTGTTGTTACTTAAAAGTGATAGTATTCATATGAAATATCTGTGTGCTGGGTGGTGTGTGCATGACAACCTGTAACAGTATATAGTTATAACATACATTATTTGGAGACTTGTGAAGCATAAAGTTGAATATTAAGACTGTCTCTGATCCCAGCAATCAATGTTTTTCTAAGGTAGTAAGGTTCTTAGTATTTTCAGTATAAATACCTTTTCAAAGTATAACTGTTGGTGCCTGATTTCAAGGTACATTGAAATTTCCAGTTTTGCAATCAGATTCTGGCTTTGTAACTGTACAAGACAATATGATACTTGGGTGTAAATCTAATATCATACTACTTAGTGTGCTTTGTGTATTGTCTTACGCAGACAAGATTATGTAATACAAGTTTCAAATGGTTGTTGGTGTTAGTTAAGAAAGTGAGGAAAGCTTTTAATTTAAAATAAGTAGATTCAGAAGGCTGTAGAGAAGTGTCAACGTAGATTCTGTTCAGAGATTGCTACGTTAACACTTGACCTCATTGAAGGCAACGGAATAATTTTTGTAGGCAGAACTTTCAGTGTTTTCATAACACATAACTGTTGACATCAAATCTTACTTCTTTATTATATTTTTGTTGCTGTTGTTTAAAGGGATTAGCAAATTTATATGAGAAATCCAACCAAACAGATGTCAAAGGAGACTTGGCAGATGTTTACAAAAAGCTCTTGGAACTCTATGAAAGGTAAAGGATACCGAATACTGTAATTCAGTCTGAGATTTCTAGTTCAGTGAATGACATTGCTGAGACACAGGATAAGCTTTTATTTTTTTTAAAGCCTTGTCATATCAGTGGTCAGCACTTGTTACTAAGATTTTCTGTACCTGTCTAAGATTTCTTGATCCTGTCCAGATCCTTTTGATAGGGCAAAACCTCTTGGAATAATTGTACTTGAGGTTAGTAGTGTAGGGGATTCTGTGTTGTCCTGTGTCCTCTGTCTCCTCACTGCCTTGAAGTGTTTAGCACTGATAGTTCATTTTTTGCATTAATAAGTAGGCTTATATTTCTCTGCCCAAGATCACAGAATACACATCATCCAATTCATACAGGTACAGTTCTAAACAAACCTCTCAGCTGTCACTGTAGCTGACTGGAGTGTTTGCTTTGTTTTCTTAATTTTAAAATTGTTCAGAAAGAAAAGTACAGTTCCTTAAAGTAATTTTTTTTTTTACTCTGCTACAGCAGCAATGAATAAAACTTAGGGTGATCTGCAAAATTAATTGTAAATATTTGTTTGGCAACTGAACCTACTAAAAATTATCTGTCAGAATTTGAAAAACATTATACTGTTTTATGGAAAACTTAGCTTGTTTCTGTGGTATTTTCTCCATCCTTTCTAGTGGTGACAAGCAGAAATGGTTTGATGTATGTAACAAGCTTGTGGAACTATATCATCAAGAAAAGAAATATTTAGAGGTGGGTTGAGTGCTTTATTTTCTCTCTTCTAACAGGAAATTTCCATTTGATCAGAACTAACGACTTTTCATCAAGGAATCTGCAATTTTTTGGGGGCTGCAGACCATTGAAGATCTCCTTGTGGACCACATCTGGGAGGAACTGATTTTAACTATATTTCTTTCTTTTCCACCCTGTATGACTCGTATACAATCCATTAAACTGACAGAACTGGACAAATAGTATTAGTATATGGGCTGGAAGATCGTTCTTCAGGCCACAGAAAGCTGCTCCAGGGCTGCCCAAGCTGCAGCCCACCCAGGACTCCCAAAGCATATCAGCATGGCCCTTGCAGAAAGACTCGTGGCTCCTATCGGCTTACCACGAGGTGGAGCTGTCAAATCCCGGAGTGGTTCAACAGTAACGGGCCTGTAGTCTCTGTAGTAAGGTTACAGCATGCATATTTTTGCAGTTCTGCTGCTCACTCTTCTTTACTCTTTAAAAAGGTTTCTTTCTTACAAGTCTTACTCCATGTCATCTTCTCCCCTTTCCTCCAACAATGGAAAATGAAAAATTTTACATATCACTTAGCTTCAAGCTCAACACTATTCATTATCTCCAAAGCCTCTTTGTATACTGGTTTCTGAAACTAAATTCAGTGCTAGTTTTTCAGCACACAAAGGCAGACTTGCTCTGTGTGCAACAGAAAACCACAAGTTGGATTCAGGGTCCTATTTTCTCTTTTTCAGTTAGTTCTATTGATTTTTCCATACTGGAATCTCAACATGGACTGCTACTGTTCTCTTTCTGTTCGTAGTACTGTAGATCCAACAAGGTTTCCATTTTTATTTCAGAGTTTATCTGAGGACTGTTTAGGTTTATTTTTAAAGTTGATTTCCTCCAGGAACCAGAGGCAGAATTCATACTTTGCCTCCCTTTTTCACTATACCTTGGAAGGTGGACAGGTCCCACACAATGTTCTGGAACTTGTAAATATAGGTCGTTACCGTAAACATTACTCTGTTGTGTAGCCTAGATTAGTAGAGATTAACAGTAGCTGGAAAGCTTGTATCAGACCTGCAGCTCTTTAAAGAGTGATGGCATAGTTCATTTGTTCCTCTTGACAGGTCGCTGAAACATGGCAGAAACTAATACAGATGAAACAGGAGGAAGGTGCAGAAAAGGCCGAGCTTCACCAGCTTTGGAAGAAGATGACCCAGTTACTGAAAGACAGTCCCCAGAACCAGGATAATAAGACTGCACAGCTGGTAATGTTTCCTCACTCCTCATCTAGAGACGTCTATTTGTACAGTGCAGCTAGACTTCAAGTGAAGCCTTAAAAACTGTGCAAATCTTGTGACTATTTGTCTCATTAATGTTCAGTGGTACGAAACTTCTCAGGAAAAGATGGGTGATTGTACCTTCTGACAAAAACAGGGCACAGGGTGGAATAAAGCACCTAAATGCCAGGAGTTGTGCTGGACCTCCTTCAAGTGCTGCAGGAGGCCGGGTTTGGACTGTAGCACAGTGATGCATTGTTCTGCATCTGCACGTTATAAGAAGCATCACTCTTGAGATTTGACAGCGTGGTGGGTTGACCCTGGCTGGACAGCAGGTCCCACCAAAGCCGCTCTGTCACCCCCTCATCCACTGCACAGGGGGGAGAAAATACAACGAAAGGCTCCTGGGTCGAGATGAGGACAGGGAGGGATCACTCACCAGTTACCGTCATGGGCAGAACAGACTCGACTTGGGGAAATCAGTTTAATTTACCACCAGTCAAAATCAGGGTAGGGTAATGACAACTAAAACCCAAATCTTCAGACACCTTCCCCGCACCCGTCCCTCTTCCCGGGCTCACTTCACTCCCGATTTCTCTCCCCGCTCTGCCCCAGCGGCGCAGGGGGATGGGGATGGGGGTTGTGGTCAGCTCCTCACCCGCTGTCTGTGCGGCTCCTTCCTCCTCAGGGGAGGACTCCTCACACTCCTCCTGCTCCAGCCTGGGCTCCCTCCCACCGCAGAGAGTTCTCCCCGAACTTCTCCCCCGTGAGTCCTTCCCGCGGGGCAGCCCCTGAGCTCCGGTGCGGGTCCTCCGTGGGGCCGCAGGTCCTGCCAGGATCCTGCTCCAGCGCGGGCTTCCCGCGGGGTCACAGCCCCCGTGGGCACATGCCCTGCCCCGGCGCGGGCCTCCCTGGGCGCAGGGCACAGCCGCCTCGCCGTGCTCGGCCCCACGGGCTGCAGGGAACCTCTGCTCGGGCGCCTGGAGCACCTGCTCCGCTCCTCCCTCCCTGCCCCGGCCGTGCCCAGGGGCTGCCGGCACCTCTTCTCAGCGCTCTCTGTGCTGCTGCTGCTCAGTTTGCCCCTTCTCAAAGCCCTTGCCCAGAGGCGCTGCCACCACGGCTGCCGGCCTGGGCCTTGGCCCGCGGCGGGTCCGGCTGGGCGCCGGCCGGCGTCGGCCCTGTGGGACATGGGGAAGCTCCCAGCACCTTCTCACGGAAGGCACCCTGCAGCCCCCCTGCTACCAAACCCCTGCCACACAAACCCAGTAGAGGTGTTCCTCAAAACAAGAAGCTCCCCCTTTCCTCCAGGGTGTGCTGTTTTTCCGTTTCTCTGCACCTAGTACTTCTAGATAGCAATGTTTTGGTTCAGATTTTCTCCTGTAGATTTTAAGCTTTCACCTCTTAGGAGAGTGTCAAAACTAATCGGAGCAAACAGAATGAAGATGAGTTGTACTGATCCTGTGTACTCTATGGCCAAAGTCAATTTTGTTTTACCTGATTTATCTGTTCCTGCAAGATTAGTCTCCTTCAGGAGGAAGGGTGGACACTTCACCAGTGTGGTTGATAGCACTGCTTCAGAAAGATAGAAAATATAAATTGAAATAATCTCAGACAGCAGAAAGTTGAATATGGGTTTCTTTTTGAGCAGGCCGATGCTTTAACTTCTGAGCTATCATAGAAAAGAGGTGCTGCAGGCAGCACTGCTTTCTTTTCTGGGGACAAGAAGGCTAAAAAAAGAAGTTGCCTAAACATCAGGAATGGGTTTGACGTGCCAATCTACGGTTTGCTTTTACTGCAGTTCTGAGTAAAGCACCTGAACCTGGAAGGCTGTGGCATTGAAGGCAACATCCTGTTCAGTATTTCACTTGTGACAGGCTGTGGGAAATTTTTGTTTAGCGTGGTAGCCTGCGCTCTGTGGTGCCTGTATTCTCCAATATATAAGGAGACACAAAATAAAAGACTATTTTCTAGACTAGGGCAGGGGGCCCTCCTGACAGCTAACCATAAAGGATAGTACCCTGGGTTTTGTGGTGCCATCTTTGATTTGGGATTAGGTATGAAGAATCTGTGCTCTTACAGATTTTTGCCTTCCTTGTACCCATCTTACGTAATGGAACAGTGTATTACTGCGTCACCTTGTGACAATTAACTCGCCTTGGATCCTATTTGAGTACTACTACACGATAAGGAACTTGCTTTGTGACTTTCTCTGTTCACTAGTGTAAACTGAAGGGCTGGAAGACATGTCCTGTGAGGAGGGGCTGAGAGCTCTGTGTTTGTCTCGTTTGGAGAAGAGATGGCTGAGGGGCAACCTCATGGCTCTGCAGCTGCCTGAGGAGGGGGACGTGGGGAGGGAGGTGCTGAGCTCTGCCTGGGATCCAACACCAGGACATGCAGGAATGGTTCAGAGCTGCACCAGGGCAGGTTCAGACTGGACGTGAGGAAGCATTTCTTTACCAGGAGAGTGGTCAGGCCCTGGAACAGGCTTCCTGGAGAGGGGGTCGATGCCCCAGGCCTGTCCGTGTTTAGGAGGCATTTGGTCACAGCCCTTCAAAACGTGCTTGAACTCTTGGCCAGCCCTGAAGTGCTCGGGCAGTTGGACTAGATGATCCTTGTATGTCCCTCCCAACTGAAGTACTCTAATCTATGAAGATAACGTTGTCCTAAAGTCATTGTGGCTCTCCTAATTATTTTTTATTTCAGCTTTTGACTGCTTTTGAACATGCGGTGAACTCTGCTGACACTGATCCCAGTGAAGACCATCAAAATCTTTACAAGGACTTTATTCAGTGCTTGTCAAAAGTAAGGTTATGTTAATCTGTCTTCATCAGTGAATACATGTAATGTTTTGCATCTGATGATTCACACAAATAAACATGTATTTTTTTTCCTTCCAAGTTTCCTCATGAAACGGCTAAGTTGAAAAGGGCCTGTGACGATATGATGGCTTTGTATCCTACTGTGAGTTATCCTTTAGAAGTACTTTGCTTGCACCATGTTCAGTCAGGTGAGTAGGATGGATTTAGACATTTGGGGGGCTTAAATTATTTCTTTTATGGTTAGTTTTGTGACAATCTTTTTACAGATTTTCACCCTTCACAGCCCAATACGAGTGCACTATTTACTTTTGTGTTATATTTCTGCCTGTCTGGAAATGAAAAGCGTTTGGTCCTATGATTTGCTGTTTCCTAGCTCTTTTAACTAAGTGGTCGCTATAAATTGCCAAAAAAACTTCTGCGAGTTAAGTCCAGCTCTGGCAGTATACGAAGTCGCCAAGAAAGGTGCCTTACAAAACTCAAAGCAGCCTCTTTGGATAAATGAGGGCTAACTTCTTAAGCTTAGAACAGGGAATGGAGAATGTTAACCTGTGCCCCAGGGCTGAAGATGGACTACCCTTAGGTTATTCTTAACATAGAATCTCTCTTGGTGAATAAAGGAAACGTTTGTGAAGCCTTGTTGAAAAGAATGCCTGGTGAATAGGGAGTAAGGAGATCTGTTTAGATACTTATTCTAAGTAGAAAAGGAGAATCTCTGAGGAAAAAAAAAAATAACGCGGTGTGTTCAATAGTGCGATCTGAAAGTAAACAGTTGCTATTTTCAGTAGTTCCCTAAACAACACTGCAATAGTGTTGGACATTTTCTCAACATTTTCAAAGATAACTACTAAATTTTGGTCTTTCATTTTATTGTTTAAGGCATCCGAAGTTGATTTTACTTTTTGTTAAAACCAGGAATTAATTTCTTTTTAAAATCATGAAAAAAAACCCCTCTGGTTTATGTAAAGAGAAATAACTTTCAGCTTAGGTAGAAAGCCTTTTCCAGTATTGAAGGTAGGCTTCAGAATACAGCAACACAAAATAAGAGCATTTTTCACTTTGATCTGAAAGGGTGAAGGCAAATGAGGCCCAGACTCTCATTTTCATGTGAGAATGCTTTACAGTTTGGAGAAACATGCAGAAACCAATTTCCAAAGGAAAAGGACCATCTGGTTGGCACAGTTCTTGTGTAGCAATGCTCTGACAACATCTCACCATCCCACAGCCATCTTGGGGTGGGGAGGATGATGCTCGGGTTTGAGTAAGGCTGTTTATTTCTGAGTCATTCCAACCATGTCATAGTCCTTCATGACCCAAACCTGTGGAGTTGTAACTTGGATGCATTATTAGTCTCCTTTCCAAAATGCAAAATCGAAGGCAACCTTTATGTCAAATGAGTCCATCATTTTTAAAGAAAATAGTAGTTTGAAGACTGTTGCTGCAAGTCACAACAGGTCCTTTAAGCAAGGACTGCAAATTCTGCAATCACAACTAAACACAAACATAAAAATCTAGTGGTACCAATTAAAATTAAGCCAAGGCATTAAATTACGTGAGTTCACAAAAAGACTGTTCTAGCAAACTCATCAGAGAAAATTTGTAGTTACAAGGCCTACTCTGAAAGGAAATTTTGAGTATTTGTGGCAGATTTTGATATGGGGACGTTCAGCTGGGCTTACATGAAAAGCATATGAAGGAATTACTTTTTATTGATAAAGGAAGTATACCTGTAGTAATTTAACACAACTGGTTAAAAATTCAGGTTTCAGACTGACTGTTTGGTGGTAGTGGCTGTTTAGATTACTGGTGGCTTTTTGGGTTTGGTTTTGGGGGTGGAGGGTGATAAGTGCATAGTACCTTTGGGAAAAAGTTTAGTTAATAAATTCATTGCATTGAGCTCAAAGGATAAGGGTCATATTCATGTAGATAAGTTATGCTGTTGCATTTTTTAAAATCTGACACTCTATAAAATGTTTATTTTTTTTGAAACCAGGTACTTTGTCGGAAGAGGCCCTGCACTGTTTTTCTAGGCTTTTAGAGATGGATGCAAGTAGTGGCCCAGGCATCATTGGTTTTGGTCTAAAGTGCTTCCAAGAAAAGAAATACAAGGAGGCTATTGAGAGTCTTACTGAAGGTAAACGTGTAATACGAGGTGTAAGTACTCTGTAACTTGAACACCAGCTAGTTTATGCTGGATATTTTGGGAATCTTACACTTGCACAGTACTTTGCTAGTTCTAAGACCAGCTAGGTTTAAAAACTCTCTCTGATTGGGCATGGAAATTTTTTAAAGTACAGCTTTAAGTATAACATTTCTGAAGTCTGTCATTGATGTTGTAGTCAGCTCTGTAGTGGTATAGTGTGATCAGCTTTAAATTTTACCTTTAAATCTGACTGTTACTGGGGAGATACCTAGATGAGGCAGTAAATACAGCAGTAGCAACTGATGAAGGAATATGGAATTTATAAAGTAAAATACAATGCAGTTCCTCTAATCTAAGCACTGCTTTTCTGTACCTGAGCAAAGATGACTTCCCTTTAGTTTACATCACTTTAAGACCTCTTTAACCCTCATGTTGGGTGAACACTTGTATTGGGTATTCAAAGAGAAATATTGGAGGACTTTGTTCTTTTTTTACAGTAGCCAGTTTTGCTGAAGAGTTGGTTTACTGCTCTGTAATTACCTTGCTTGTACTGAAATGGCAAAGCACTTTGTAAACTATTCATAAGTATGCTAGTGGGAAATAGGACTCTTCACTGTCATGGTGCTGGCCATGGAAAATTCAAAACAGGTTGTTGAGAAAGCTGGATAAATAAGCATTTGGGGTCTAAGTGATCAGGAGTCAGTCAGACTATGCTCAATTATGCTGCATCCTTTCACCCAGGTTTAGAATAAGATTGTTTCTGAAACAGGATTTCGCAATATTCTATAATATTCTAGAGTCACTTACACACAGTGAAGTAACATGTCTTGCCTAAAATCTGAAATAAGAATTTCAGGTGCTTAAGAGGAAAACACCTTCCACGAAAAGCAAATGCTCTGACTTAAATGCCATTGGATGTTTTGACAAAACATACAACCAGTTTTTGACAAAACGTACATCTCCCAAATGAGTTAGTTTATTTTTACCTTCATATGTAATACTCTGCTCACAAAGAGGAGAATGAAAAGGGCAAGGCTCTTGCTATAATGTGTAAATGTCTAAAGCTTGGAAACCATTTCTTTTCCAGTTTGCATTTTAGTCACTGAAACGTCAAGGCATTACTTAGTAGTTATATATATATATATATATATCTATATATATATCTATATCTCAGAAGACTCAAATTCAGTTTTATTGCTGAATCTTGAATTAAGGCAGGTTTATCAGGAAGTTATGGTGGAACACTCTTGTCATCATTTTTTGCTGTCTTAAAGTTCCATAGACCTTCTCTGGTTTCTAAGAAAAACTTAATAAAGCTGTCTACAGGCTGCTGATGTTAATGTCTGATCAAAGTGAAGAATGTTTTTCTTTTTGAAACAAAAGTGCACCCTAAGCTAGTGTTGTATATTTCCTTGCTTTTCCTCTCTTTTTTTTTTCCTATATATGTAATGTGATACGCAAAAGGAAGCCCAAGAAGCTTACATGCTTCTTAGTCTTTGCCATACTGCATGGAGGCCTGTATGTTTACAACAGTTTATAGTAAGACTCAAAGAAAGAATTAACTGTAGGTCTTTTATATGATTGATAATATGTTTTTGATGGCATTATATGGCAATACCACATCTTCCAGCTACAGTTTTTTTGCAGCCCTGAGCAACATTTTTCAGTGCTTTTTTTAAACTCCTTTTTTATTAGGTTTGAAGAAGACTAGCCAGTGTCCGGCAGCATGGCATTATTTGGCAGAGGCACAGAGGAAAATTCACAGATACAGGGATGCTGTCCTGACCTGCAATCAAGGTAACTGCCTACTAATTGAAAGAGCAACTGCAGGGTTACACCACTTTATGTAGTCCAGCCAGTGTGGTCTTTTCATGGTAGGTCTGAGTTAGCAGCAGTTGTAGTCCTTTGCTTTTTGCAGTCTTAAATGTTGTATGGTTCTCTTGGTTTATGAAAGCTGAAAAGCACCTTGTGCTGCTTAGTTTCAGGAAAAGAGAACCAGAAAGCTGTCTCATGATTAATATTTAGAAGATTTGCATGTTCTGATGTGCTTCTTCAGCTGGTAGTTGACCAACTTCCACCAAACAGCAGATAATTGCCTGAAAGCATGGGGGTAGGTGTCACAAATTTTTAGTCTGGTAGACTTCATATTTAGACTTATAAAGTTTTAATCAAGTTAATGTAAAATGCATAAATGTTGCGTAGTGTGACTGTACGTTAAGAGACCTTACTATAAGTGTAACTCTTCATCCATGTTAGCTGGGAATGAGGGCAGTTTTATGACATAGTGATGTGTATCTAATCCAAATAGAGCCATTATCTGATGGTTATAAATGAAGGGGCAGCCAAAGTGGACTTTTCTGACAGGGCAAGGAAAGTTTTCAAGACTTGAAGAGATGAAAGTATGCACACAGGGCTAAACAGTCATGGGAAATTATTAAAACCAGGGGAAGTACTTGGCAGTGAGGGAGATTCAGAAAGCAAATTTGAGTGGAGGAAATGTGGAAACAGGACAATGTAAGTAAAAATAAATTTACTGCAAAAAGAATAAAAATCAGATGATTCTTTTCCCATCTGTGTTCAGTGTGGAAGAGTGCAGCATGGCTTCTACACCATGACCCTTCTTTTCAGGAGATTCATCAAAAAACTTCCCTGTGATAATGGCTTTAATAGAAGTTGCTATAAAATAAGAAAAAATAGCATTAAGGAACTAAGAGAGACTGACCTAGGAATTGACTGAGGAACATAAAGATGAATTTGCTGAAGTGCTAAGTGTTTTTTGTAACTGTTTGTTTAAACCATCTTGGCACCCAAATGCTTGAAGGTAGATAGCCTGACCCTAACCTTTAAAAAGGATTCTAGGAAAGATCGCCCAAGGGTGCTGGAAGAGTTGGCAGATGTGCTTGCCAAGCTGCTTTCCATGATTTACCTGAAATCGGCTAACTGGGGAGGTCCCGTTGGACTGGAGGGTGGCAAATGTAACAGGCAGAAAGGATCTAGGAAACTCTAGAGCTGTCAGTGTGCCCTCGGTGCCAGGGACGGTCATGGAGCAGGTCACCTCGGGTGCCATTGCAAGTCATATAATGGACAGCCAGGGGATCAGGCCCAGTCAGCATGAAAGGCAGGTCCTGCCTGACAGACCTGATCTCCTTCTACAACAGGACGAATTGCTTTTTGGATGAGGGAAAGGCTGTGGATGTTGTCTACCTTGACTTTAGCAAGGCCTTTGACACCATTTCCCGCAGCATTCTCCTGGTGAAAGTGGCTGCTCGAGGCTTGGGTGTGCACAGCTTCACTGGGTAAAAAACTGTCTGATGGCTGGGCCCAGGGAGTTGTGGTGAGCGGAGTTAAATCCAGTTGACAGCCGGTCACAAGTCAGAGAGGGACCTGAGGGGAGTTGATAATGAGCCAGAGTGTGCCCAGGGGGCCAAGGAGGGCAGCGGCATCCTGGCTTGTGTCAGCACCGGCGTGGCCAGCAGGGACAGGGAAGGGATCTGAGCCCTGGGCTCGGCACTGGGGAGGCCGCCCCTCGCTGAGGGGGTTCAGTGTTGGGCCCCTCACCCCAAAAAGGCCATTGAATGACTCGAGCGTGGCCAGAGAAGGGCAACGGAGCTGGGGCAGGGTCTGGAGCACAGGTCTGCTGGGGAGCGGCTGGGGGAACTGGGGGGGTTCAGTCTGGAGCAGAGGAGGCTGAGGGGAGACCTCCTGGCCCTCTGCAACTCCCTGCCAGGAGGGGGCAGAGAGGGGGGATGAGTCTCTGGAGCCAAGGCCCCAGCGCCAGGCCCCGAGGGAATGGCCTCAAGCTGCCCAGGGCAGGGTCAGGCTGGCTCTGAGGAAGGATTTCTGTGCAGAAGGGGCTGTTGGGCGTTGGAATGGGCTGCCCAGGGCAGGGGGGAGTCCCCGGGATCCCTGGAGGGGTTGAAGAGTCGGGCTGAGCCAGCGCTGAGGGATCTGGGGCAGTTGGGAATGGTCAGGGGGAGGGTCATGGTTGGGCTGGAGGAGCTGCAAGGGATTTTCCAACCTGGATGATTCTGGGATTCTGTGATCAGGGAAACCTCTGGCAAGGCTGGTACGTTTAGTGGTTAAATTGGTTAAAACTGAAAGAATTAGGGAATTCATGTATAAAAGTTACTCTGGGGAATAGACAGCAAGGCTTTTGTGAAGATTTTATTTTAGAACTCCTTGAAAGAGTTTACAAGCACATGGGTAAGGGAAATGTGATATGGTCTACTCTGATTTCCAAGTGGTAATTTATAAGATCCCTTACAAGACTTTTAAGGAAACTAAGCAGCCTTGGGTTAAGAAGTAGAGTTGTAGCATCAAGTGGTTTTTGTCAGTTTTAAATAAGTTAAAAGCTAGAGCACAGTGTAGGGATAATGTCTATTTTCAGGCTGGAAGGAGGTGTCCTTGACATTTCCACGGGTACCTGCATTGTTCATCTGCTTCTTAGTCCTTTGTGAGTGTTGAGTAATAAGGTTATACAGTTTGCTGCTATGAGGAGCAGACTGAAAAACTGAAGGGAGATTACCAGACTGGATTACTGTTAAAATAATGGAAAAAATTCCCATCTTCAATGAAAAATCATGCAGTTCTGGGAAGAAGTATTTCACAAAGCTATCCTACAGTCATCTTGAAGTAGAGAGCAGAAAGGTCTTCATTTTGTATGAAAGTCAAATATTAGGAATTACAGGGCAGGGAATGGTTAGTGAACAGAGCACCAACATGCAGTTGCTTAAAGAACATTACCATCATGGTGAAATCTGTGTGCAGTTTTGTACCCATCCACCCCTTCTCAAAAAGAAAATAATAGCCGAAGTTAATAAACTAGTAATAAGGATGATAAATGTGTGGGAAATGCAGCATATGAGAACAAATAAATATCCTGTTTAGTCCTTTCCCAGCCCGTAGAAGAGATGACTTTTGAAATCTGTGAAGTTGCAAGTGATGTAGAAGATAAAGACAAGTGTTTTGTTTTCCTGTGCAAGGTCTAGTTAGTACCAAATGAAACTAAAAGCTGGCAGGCTCTGAACAAACAAATTAAGTTTTGCTTCTCAGTGCAAGGTGTGAGTTAAGCTGTTGTGCCTTGCCAGAAGATGCTGTTGATGCACAAAATTTGGGTGCAAAGAATGTGTGGGAAGTGAGAGAGAATTCTGGGGAAGTGTTGCTTTGTGCTTGACCCATCTTACTGGCTGTATCAAGTGAGACAAAAGTTCATCGTATGTGAAAATATATATAGTTAATTGAGTTATTCAGAAAGTTCTTGCCTTTGGAGAATGCTGAGGCTCAGCAGAGATGCCCTCACTCTCTGAGGTGAGATTGTACTGTGTACTGGAGAAGTAATCAATACTGCATAGAAAGGTACAGAGTTACCTTTCCATGGGCACAGAGTTAAATCCCTGGTTTCAGTAATATTTTTTCCTTTAAACACTGAAGTGTCAAACAACTTGTTTATTGAAGGTCATTGTTTCATCAGAACATAGACTGGGAAAATATAGCATTCTGTTTATAAGGCCAGCATCTAGAAAGCAATTGATCTCTCAACGTGTCTGAGAAGACCCTTCTGAAATTGATTTATCTTTGAAACTTGAATGGGTAGAAATTTTAGAGAAGTTTCTTCAACATGGGGGAGAGCATTCATAAAACTTGTTCTGCTAAGTGGTGCTCTGTTAAACTGAAAAATTGTAATTAACAAGATTTAAAAAATACTGGGAATGGTGGTGCTCTTTGTAGTTCCTTTTTCTGTTTTTACTTGATGAAATTTTTAACTTGTCAATAGCTCTTGAGGTTCTTGGAATACCTGAGGGTCCTAGTCTTCGGTGGAAGAACCTTATCCTTCAGTTGAAAGCAGAGGCTTTGATTAAAATTGGTGATGCTGATGCTGCAGAAGAAGCCATTAAAGCACTTGAGCAGGTATTGTCATTGACTAAAAGTGGGGGTTTTTTAGTTTTAAAAAGTGCTTTAATTTTCTGTACTAAAAACTTAAGATGTATTTCTCCCCGTGCTTCCTCTGTATATTCTGTGTGATTTAGACAAGTCCTATCAACTGTGGTGTAATCCAAGCACTCCTTCCTTCTCTGTTTTTTTAGGCTTTTCTCCAGCTTTTTTTCACTCACAATTCTAATTTTGGAAGCTGTCACTTTTGACCTTGTCTGTTCTTGCTCAGTGCTGCCAGGTTCTTGCTAGTTCTATGGCTGTTGTTTGTTTTAATTTGAATTCTTATAATCCTACTCCCCATGTCCTTCATTCACTTGTCATTAGTCATGAACAAGGGCATATTACTTTTAAGATCAAATGGTTAGGGTTGAAGCAGAAATTACTTCCCCTCTTTTTTTGTCTCACAGTTTAATTCTTCACTGTTTAGACTTCTGTACCTTTTCCCTTGCTCTCTGCAATCTTCTACCTGTTCTCCATCAAAATTACTCTAAGGCTTCCCAATTCTATCTAAATGTTTTATTGTCTTTTATCTT
Source organism: Athene noctua (assembly GCF_965140245.1). Classification (NCBI taxonomy): domain Eukaryota; kingdom Metazoa; phylum Chordata; class Aves; order Strigiformes; family Strigidae; genus Athene; species Athene noctua. Next base: position 90,134,648 of record NC_134077.1, on the reverse strand, counting down.
CATGCTGTCTCCCTGCTTTTGACACCTCTGATTTCTTCATCTGGGGAGAGAATAATTTGGTTGTGTCTTATTACTTTGTTTTCTAGATTGTGGATGCAAGCAGCGATCCAGTGGTTTTAGCTATCAGAGGTCAGGCTTATCTAATCAAAGGTTTAATGGACCAAGCCTCAGAGGTTAGTGCTGTATTGTCATTCCTGTAAACTAAGTAGAATTCTTGGTTTCATAGAGGAAATGCCTAGGGAAGAATTACATCCTTTTGCAGATTTCACAAGAGCTTCTGTTGTCCCACCCTGATCTGGCTCAGTCCCATGCTCTAGAAGGTTTCATCCATTATTTCCAAAAGAACTATGAACAGGCAGAAAGAAGGTAGATTTTTTTTTTTTCTTTCCTTTAACGTGGACATGTTGGGGGAGAATAGAGTATAGTGGTTTGCAGCTTCTGAGAATTTGTCTGATCTGACCTCTGTTCCTTTTATTTAGTTTTCTAAATGCTATTGAAAGACGGGCTGAAACTGCAGAGTATCATCAGTACCTGGGGCTCACATACTGGTTCATGAGTGATGAGACAAAAAAAGACAAAGGAAAAGCAGTCACTCAGTTCTTGAAGGTAAAGATTGGTTTAACTATTCCTGTAGAATTAGTGTTTTTCTGTATCAGAAACGAAATATGGAAAATACACTGACTGGAATGACAGACTGGACTATTCTGCTCTGCTTGTTACCATTTACAAACCTCCAGAGCCTGTAAACGAACTTTAGCTGTGAAAAAAGACATTGCAGGGAGCTGTGCAGTTACCTGGAATCTCTCTGCTTTTGTTTTCCACTTTTCAGCTAATTCTTGAGGCCTTTGATTTAGCCAGACAGGAGTGGTGGTGACCTCTAGTTGAGCTGCCTGGATCTGTGAGGGTATTTTGACATGGGGAGGGAAAAACTCAGATTGGTGGGGCAAAAAAGTGAGGAAGGAAAAAATAAGAGAATGGAGTTAGTTTCAATGTCTGAACAAGGAAATAAGTCTGCAAAACCCCACAATTTATATACTCTTCCCGATCTTTGGGGTTTTGGGGGCTGTGTCTTTTTCTCTGAACATAGATAAGAATGTGAATCCAAAAGATTTAGTCAGACATCTTGATTGGGAACCCGGAAGTATGTAAAATAAGACTCCAGACATTGTAAACTCACCATGTAACTTCATGATAGGTGTTGGCAACTCAAATCATTGCCCGCTGTTTGCACTACAGATACCGCAGAGTATACTGAAGAATGTGGTTGGTGTGAACAATAATTTTGTCTCTAAACTGTTCTATGTGAGCGCTTTTTAAAAACTATTATTGTCAAAGCTGTTTTCTGCTGCTTGAGGGCTGTGGGTTTCTTAAGTATAAATAAATCTGCCAAGTGTTTCTAAAAAGGACCTTAAACTTTAGAAAAGGATGGAGTTAATTGTGATGTAATGTGGTAAGAGTATGAGCATAATGGTTGAAATTGAGTAGAACGTGAAAATTATGGGATGTCGTAAAGAACTGTTCTCTCCTAACAAGCTAGCTGTGCTAGTACTTCATGTACAAAATGCTTTGTGCTGTGAGGTTTGTAGCAGATTCTGAAAACATTTAAAGCTCAAGTATTCCCTGCAATCTTAAAATAAAGTTTGACTACTCAGATGTATCACAGAAGGAGCTTAAATAAGTTGGTAAGCAAAGACTGAAGAAGTAGTTACCACTGGACCTGTCCTTTAGTATAATCCTTCAAAATGCTGTCTTACATTGTGTTCGTATTTCCTTATAGGCTGCAAAATTGGACAGCTACTTGGGAAGTGTCTTTCGTTATTTAGGTAACTACTACCAAGACATTGCTGGAGACAAAAGTAGAGCTTGTGGTTGCTATAAAAAGGCTTTTGAACTGGATGGAACCGATGAAGAGTCTGGAACAGCAGCTGTAGACTTAAGTGTGGAACTTGGAGACACGGTATTGTACACTCAGGGCTTTGGATTACTGCTGGCTTGTTTTCTTGTTAATCCTGCTCTTTGAGGAAACGCTTCAGGTTTCCTCTGTAGTTGAGAATAACATCCGAAAACAGATGTTCTATCATTGCTGAGGAGTTTTCATAGTTGGACCTGCTTCAATTTTATGCTCTTAATTCCACATTAAATCTCTGGGGAGGAGGGTGGGGGTACCAAGCATTACATTGTAGTCATCACATGTGTGATTTAGGTGAAGGATTTTTTCAGGAGGGAGCATGTTAGAAAGTTAGTTTTCTTTTCATATTTCACTTGTCTCACTTCTTTTCTCCATGTTCCACCTTGCTCCTTTCAGGAAAAGTATACAATTTTAAGATATTTTAAAATATTTCTTACATAGCATTGTGTAAGCAGTTCTTAGCCTATGCTGTTACAGAGCAAATGTAAGCCAATCTTTGACACACTCCACTGGAACATCCGGAAAGTCAGGCTTAAGTATCTGACTTACTGCAAATACTTGTATCCTTCTCTAGTTATAAAAAAAACAGTCTCTGAAAAACTGCAGGAAGCTACTGTCTATTTGCAAAGACAGGTGCGTAAGAAATAATCACATCTTTAGATGTGATAATTTCCTCCTCTAGTCTGCCACTCAGCCTGCCAGCTTTAAAAAGCCCCTGTAACATTTCTTCATTACAGTAATTAACAGATTAGACAGTTTAATGGCTTGCTGGATTAGGAGTATTTGTTTTTAACAAGAACTTTGTTCTTTGCACATACATCTGTTTACTAACCTGGCATTTTTGGTGTGTTGTTAGGACACTGCTCTGTCAATCCTGAATGAGGTAACCGGAAAAGCGCGTGTTGGTACAGCAAAATGGGCCTGGCTTCACCGAGGACTTTACTACCTGAGAACTGGCCAGCCGTCGCAAGCAGTGGCTGAGTAAGAGAGCTCGTGGTTGGTTTAAGCCGTTTTCTATAAACCCCAATAAACCAGCCTTTGATCTTAGCGAGTTTTGAAAATGAGTTAGCTGATGATAGGATGGCTTGCACTAAACAATGGGAAATGGGTCTGAGCAATCTGTGCCTCTCTTCGGTTCCAGAATTAGCACAATGTAGTCTTTTTTTCAGCATAGCAGTGTTCTGTACTAACAAGCCTGGTGACAGGCTTGTCATAGACAGGCACGGTATAGCACTGAATAATGAGCCAAGATGAGGTACAGTGTCTCAACTTGTATAATGTGCTCTGAAGATGAAAACACTACTACGCTGTCTTTAAAAGTTCCTCATCACCGTGTGTTTGTGTCCAGAGGATATATAATGCAAAGAAATAATTTATGTTAACTTGTATCACTTGTTGTTTAAATAAATTTATATCTTGATACCTTCAGTTTGCAGGCAGCTCTCAGGGCTGATGCAAAGGATTCCAACTGCTGGGAGTCTCTAGGGGAGGCTTACTTGAGCAGAGGTAGCTACTCAACAGCACTGAAATCCTTCAGGAAAGCAAGCGAGCTGAACCCAGAGCTCGTGTACAGCATTTACAAAGCTGCAGCAGTTGAGCAGATTCTAGGCAAATACAACAATGCTATAGCTACCTACCAACAAATCTTAAAGAAGGCAGAAGACTATGTGCCTGCACTGAAAGGTAATATGTCTGAATTAGAAAGCATTAATTAACCCTTTCTCCTTCTACACGCTGCAGTGCTTGAGTCTTGTGGAGAGGTTCTTGGTGTACTGATGTTCTCCTGCACAAAAGGGTAGGGTTGGATTCTAGGTATGGAGAGCGCTGTGACCCCCTGCATGTAAGCTACTGACCGGGTAGTAGCCTGCAAATATCTGAAAAGCTTTTGAATCATGGTGAATGGGAGTGTTTATTTCTCTTTCAAGTAAATATGATAGGTAATAATTCCTGTGTAGCGACCAGGCCAAATGTTATAGAAGAACTGAAGATAGGGGAAGCAGCTAATGGTGCTGCAGTTTTACCTGAGCAGTCAAACACTGGCTGAAGAGGCAGTGGAGTCAGGCGCTGTTTAAAGAGTGGGGCTATACTGATTTTCTTCTGCTCCTGACCATGCATTCCTTGCTTTTTGTGTTAGCTTTGGTGGTTCAGACCCCTCTGAGCTTCTTCAGGTGATGAAAAATTGCAGTAAAGTACCCTCAGAGGTCTCTCAAGTGTTAGCAGTGGCGATAGGTAGATGTCTTCAGTATGTAGCTGGGAGCAGAGAGGAATGGGGGAACTGGAACTCCTTTCTGGTGATAGAACTGTCAAGATATATAATATTGGGAACATAGAACATTTTAATAGCTAACAAATTCTTCACATTCTCCCAGCCATTTCATTTTCAGTCATTCTCTCCCCATACATCCATCTGAAGTATATGCTGTTTGCTGCCTGGTACTGGAATGAATTTTTAAGTTAGAATGTTCTTTCATTGTATGTAAAGCCTTTTGATTTTTGTATGAATGTAAGCTGATTCTTACAAGACTTAAGTAAGAAGTGTTGGGTTGCTATTGCAACGGTCAGTTTCTCATCTGAACAGACGACAGGGTGGTTGTCCCTCTACCTCCTCCTGTATAATTTTGTTGCTTGGAGTTTGCCAGACTGAAGTGATATGGCAGAGATCTGTGACAAAGTTGGAGACTAGTGTGGATAGGCAGTTTTACTAGTTGTTGGGCAAGAAGGCAACACTGACTGCAGCAGCAGTTTGCAGAGGTGTTGTGTAGAAGTGTGCATGTGTATATGGCTTTTTTAGAGTCTCTAGGTGACAGCTGACAGCATTACCTGGAATAAAATGATTAGAGAGGACATAAGCACACAGATCAAGGTTTCCCCCCTGTAGTTACCTCTATACTTGTTCTTTCCTTAAATCTCCTAAATCTTCCGTCATAATCCCTCTCATCCTAATCTCTGATTTGTTAGCTCCAGATCTGACTTTGGGCCCCTAAACAGTCTTTACCTTCTTAGAGACTGTTTAATCTTTAGTCTTATCTTTTCTGGACCTTCTTAAAACTCTCTCAAACATACATCAGTGTTTTGTTAGTACTGTTCTGATCAGTTCTGACAGTTTCTGAATTGATTTGTTGGAAGCATAGTCTCTCAGTAGGTGAGAGAGTATACTGATGTTACCTGAATGCATCTTTTTGATGTATTTTATTTTTCTGTTACTAAATGGTATGTTTATTCTGCATCTGCTCCAGCATATCTTTTAATATAAGACTTTGGGGAATCAAATCAATTTTGTTTTTAGATTACAGAGCTGCTTGACATCTGAGAAGCTCATGATCTTGGGACTTCTGTGTGGTCAAAACAAACAGCTAGTGGGGGCAAGATTAAGATGCTTGCAAAACATGACTGCTGTGATTAGTAGTTTGGTATAGGTAGAGGGTATGATAGCATGAGGAAGGCAGCTTCAGAACTGTGAAAAAAATACTGTGAATTAATGGTGCTGATAGCCAGTGCCCTACTGCCAGATGGAATCACTGCTGGTGCCAGCAAGAGTATAAACCAAACAGTTATCTTGTTGGTTCTAAAGTGCTAGAAATTGTGGCATTAGACACAGTTCTTTTTTAACACTGGATTTATTTCTGTGTGGTGGGCGGACAGTGGCTGGAGGTCAGGTGGCCACCAAGCGGCTCTGTCACTCCCCTCATCAGCAGGATGGCAGCAGGGGAGAAAATAAGATGGAAAAAACTCGTGTGTCAACATACAGTTTAATAAAGCAAAAGCCAAGGCTCATGTGGAAGCAAAGGAAAACAGAAGATTTTATTCTCTACTTCCCGTCAGCTGGCGATGTCCGGCCATTTCCTGGGCTTCAGGACGAGCAGCAGTTGGTCTGGAACACAAACATAAATAACGAGTGTCCCCCTTCTCCTCCTTTCCCCCGGCTTTTATTGCTGAGCAGGTGCCATACGGTCTGGAATACCCCTTTGGTCAGCCTGGGTCGGTTCCTGGCTGTGTCACATCCCAGGATCTTTCCCACCCCCAGCCCACTGGTGTGTGTGTGGTGGATGCTTAAGAGAGCCTTGGTGCTGCACCAGTGCTGCCCTGGGGAAAATTCACTCCACCCCAGCCAGGCCCAGTGCACCAGATGAAATAAAATCTTACATAAACAGTATTAAATAATCTTGGTTTCAAGTCTTCTTCAAAGAAGATTTCTCCTTTCGAGTGCCTTGACATTCTTTTTTGTGTGTTTTGGTAATGATTTTTGACTCGTGTGTGAACTCAAAGTCAGTGTATTTGTCACTTACCAATGCAGAGCCGATTTCTCATGAGGTCTTTACTTACTATTTGAGAACAAACCCATGTTTATTTTACTGTTCAAATTATTCTACAGTCTGCACCTGATAAAATAGATTAAAAGCAAAGTCTTTGCTGTGAGTACTGTGGGTCTTTGGATTTTGGCATAACTTGCTCAGGGTATAAATCTTCGTAAGGAGCAGAACACTGAGCAGGCTTCCACCCTCCCACCCCACCTTCTTTCTCAAGTGTATCATAAAAGGGTGTCTTTTCACAGAGGGTATTTTCTCTTTATTTTCAGGACTTGGTGAGTGCCATCTCATGCTGGCAAGATCAGCCCTTGATAACTTTCTCGATAGGAAGGCTGTGGATTACATAGAGCAGGCTCTTGAATTTTTTGCTAGGTAAGTACTAAATATTTGGTTATTTAATTTCCAGTGGGATTGTGAGTTGACAAGCAGAAAAATAAGAGTTAAGGGTTTGAGGATTTTCAGTTAAACTAAATCAAATGGACTATGCTTCCACTTAGGATTAAGAATGTACTTCTTGATAATAGTTTAAATAATACATGCTTGCTGCTTAAATGAATGCTAGTTAGAGTTTTGGTTTTTCTGTTTAAAGACACAGAGTCATTTGCTTATAACACAAGTTTGAAATGGCACACAGTTCTGTCTGTCAGTCCTCCTGTATATATGGGGCTGGCAGGAGAAGATTTCTGCAAAAAATGGTGGCTGAGAGGAAATTGCTCGCTCCTTCCCTCCCTCAATCTTTTTGTTTTGCGTTTGATATGAAATTCTTTAGTGTCCTAAATTAAACCTTGGGGTAGCTGCTGTTGCTGGAGAAGGTCCACCAGGTTTCTGCAGATGAGTCATTTCTTGTAATATAACATGATGGGGCTCTGAAGTGCAAGAGTGGGTGTAGTCAGCTGACAGTTTTGATAGATAATGGCTAATTTTCAGAACTGACTCTTATTCCCAATACAGTTGGGATACATTGGCCTTTTGTAGTTTCTGGTTTTTTGTTTGTTTTTTTTTTTTACCTTTTAGACCTATAGCTTGCATAGGAAGAAAACTGAATCAGAAAAACAAATCAAAAGCTCATTGATTAATTACATTTGAGTTCGTGCCACTCCTCAAAGTGGTGAACTTTCTTTGAGAAAAGGATATTGAAGTGTCACTATAACACTAATGATATAGCGTTTTCTGTATCATTAATTACAGGGCAGCAAAGCACCGTCCTGATGTATCTTGCCTCTGGAAACTGTTGGGAGACACCTGTACCAGTGTGCATGTTATTTCACCAGCCAAAGTGAATGTTCAAGTTCTAGGATCTCTAATGGGTAAAAATGAAGGCAAACAGATGCTGAAGAAAAGTGAGATGCTCAGACTGGGAGAAAGGTAATAATTTTTTATTATCAAGACCTTCTGTGCAGCTTGAGTCTCTAGGGTCTCAAGTCTTCTAGACTGTTTGATTTCTGGAAAGTTTAAGACATGCTGATCTGTCAACACCTACATATCAAGCAGAGGTTAACGAGGTGATAAGTAGAGTCTCCAGCTTCTTCCAAATGACACTGCTCATTTCAGGAGACGTTTTCTGGATTGCCACAGTGACCGCCAACACTTCTCTAGCACCTGCTCTTCTCCCTGTGTCTGTCCCCAGAGCACAACTACATCCTGCCTGTCATGCAACAAATTGTGCCTCTTTAAACCGACTGGTTGCTAACTAATCCTTCCAGGACTGCTGAGTCCAGGATAATACTTTAAGCCTTCTGTCTGTACTTCCTTATAAGAATGTCATTAATTCTTGCCCTGGGTATGGGGACTAGAGTACGTTGGAAGAGGGAGTTCCTTCTTTCTAGCCCTGGAAGCTCATGGTGGTAGAAAACACTTGTAGTGTTTCTGTAGCCTCTTCTGTGACTCCCTCTGAGCTCTGTGTGGTTGGGTGTGTAAGGCAGGAAATGCAACTGCTTAGTAAATCTCAACTGTGTTTTGTGACATCAGATGCTTCCTAGGGGAAGCCTGATTAACTGTAAAAATGACTGATGTTTGGTTTAAGTGAAGGCGTGCATGTTGCAGCTGACACAGCTTTGATTAATGCACATCTGTGGCTTCACAAGGGGTGGGCACTACAGACTGCCTTTGCACCAGGATAGCTGCTGCAAACATAACCGAATGAAAGTCGGTTAGTTATTGTTTGCTTTCCGTCCTTTGGGGTTTTTTTTATTTATGCATGTTTACTTGGTTTAGGCTTTTAAGCACTCTTTTGGATGTTTTTTTTCTGCTTTCTGCTCTTCGTCGAGGCTCAGAATAATGCTTCTGTGATTCATGTTTCTGTAGGTGTTACGGCACAGCTTTAAAATTGATGCCTTTGCCTAGCATATGGTGTGATCTTGGAATAAATTATTATCGACAAGCAGAACACCTCACAGCAGCGGGCACTGACGTGAATGAGACCAGTGAACTGCTAGCAAAGTCTTTGCAGGTATTGCCTGGTTTTCCTGTTACATTCTTTAAAATTTAAATTGGTGTTGGTCCTTGTCTGCATGCTCTCTGTCCTCAATAAAGACTGCATGTCTGAATAAGTAAGTGCATGAGGTCTTTAATTTTTGCTTTTCTAGTGATTATAATCCACGCTTTGATTTTTTTCCAGTGTCTCAAAAAAGCTGTGAGGCTTGACAGCAGAAATCATCTTTATTGGAATGCACTTGGTGTGGTTGCTTCCTGTAGTGGTAAGTCTTCAGCAAAAGCCCTAGCTCCATAATATCCTAAATTAGAAGGCAACTTGACTAACAGTGTTTATGAAATTCAGTTAGATCTAGCTCTCCTTTTTTCTCTTTCCCCCACCAGCTATTGGGAATTATGCTCTTGCTCAACATTCGTTCATCAAATCTGTTCAAGCTGAGCAAATCGTAAGTGCTGTAGGCAGCTGCCATCTGTTTCAAGTGGGCATTTAAAACTTTTTTCCCCTGATCCAGTGTTATTTTTGAATATAGTAATAGTACATTGGTTTTAACTTTATTTGTTCTGTCTAGAATGTTGTTGCCTGGACCAACTTGGGGGTTTTGTATCTGGCAACTGGAAACATTGAGGTAACTATCTTTCCCATCCTTAAATGTGGTTTCCCTTTCGTTGTTTGTTTTTTTTTTTCGTTTAAATGGAGTGTATGGGGACATTAGTGTGCATAACACACTGAAGAATGTCCCTCTCAGATTCAGGATACTTACTTCCTTTGTGTGAAATAAAATTGGCACCTGTACCTTACTTGAGGCACACAAATTAATGAAATATTTGTTTTGGAGGGGGTAAGTGAACTTTTTCTGAATTGGTGAGGTTGCTTTCCAACCAGCTGGATGGAATGAAAAGTATTTGGAAGGAATGAGAAGTAGTTAATCAAACTAATGCACACTGGGTTTGATGAAGAACTCTTTTTAATTGTAAGTCACAAACTAGACTTTGAGTTTCCCATAGGCAGCTACTTTCTGCTCATCAGTGTGTCGTATAATTTACTGTAATTCTGTGTAACCTTCAGAGTTTCTCTGGAGAAGAATTAGAGTACATCTTAAGCAAAGTCCAGAGTTCTCATGCAGCTAAAACTACATCCCATCCTATTTCTGGTCAGAATTACAGAAATTTTGTTTTAAATGGAAATGTGATGGTCAGAATTATTTTTAATAAAAATAACTTGCTACTGCTTAGTGCTAATACTACTAACACTAGGACTTTGTTCACCTTATGCTGTGTTGAGGGAGGGACTTTAAGCACAAGCAGTCTATAGGGAAAAGATAATTCGTGGGTGATAACCAGTTTTACCATGCTGAAAATGTGTTTGTTTAACTGTTTACATGAAGGAAAAGCAAATTTCCAAAACTGGATCCTCCAGGAGTAGAATTTTAAAATAATAATTGTTCTAAGAGGTAATCCAGCCGCTGAACTGTTTTAAGAAGGAAATATATTTGGAAAGGAGGGGAACTTAGGTCTTGCAAAGTGTTGGGCTTTTTTAAATAAGGCCGAACTGGTTTATTTCTCTGGGCAATGCGTTCTTCTCTGTGTCACAGTAGCTATTTTTAGTAGTGACCTAATTTTGTCCATGAAATCTCTTCCAATACTACTGCATGTCAATACCTGTTCATACTCAAAAGCGTTCTGTTACCACGCCAGACAGTACAACAGCACTGTTATCTTTGGTTCTACAGCAAGCTCATGAAGCCTTCAAGATAGCCCAGTCTCTGGAGCCTTCTTACCTGCTGTGTTGGATTGGGCAGGTAAGATGACGAAAAATCATAATACTGTGCACAAAAACCAGTTAGTCCAAGAAAGGACTTGGACTCCATCCTAATAATTGTCACTTAAGCCTGTTCCTGAAAATTAAATGTTATAAGTTGTGCTAACACACCCGTCTTTGTCCTGAAGAATGTAAAGTGTCAGCAGAAGACCTTAAGTTTCAAATACAAGCAGAAACTGCTTGTGCTCCCTTTAATTGCGGACACTTTATTCTTCAAACTGATGTTCCTTGGAGAGTTATGAGGAAAAGAAAGTGTCTTCATGTTAAACGCCTAAGATGTACCTGAAGTAATGTATGCTGAGTTTCTTGTCTGTCTCAAAATTTTTAAAGTTCTTGACCACAGCAACTCTTGCTTCTCTGCAGGCACTTATTGCAGAGACGGTAGGCAGCTATGATACTATGGATCTCTTCAGGCACACAACTGAACTCAGTATGCATGTAAGTATAACAGTTTTATTGCCCTGAAGTTTCCATGTATCTAAGATGTCTGCTTAGGTGATGTAATTTCAAAAAAAAAAAAAAAAAAAAGGAACGTCTTGAATGATGAAGCAGTTATGCTCACATTCCAGATGAGATTGTCTGACTTCTGTGTTGTTCCTGGTCTGTGCTGGCACTGAATAACAGGCAGATAATTTATTAAATATGTTAGTCCCAATGGTCCAAGGAATCAACTCCGTAAGTCATGAAAAAGCATTCTTGAGTTCCACAGAACTGGATAGAGGTCAAAAGCATAAGTTATAACTATTCCAGGAGAGAGCCAGGATATTGCTGGTACCCTGAGTTCTAAGAAAGTGGAGGGCTTTACATTCTCTTACAGCTTTTTTTGTCTGTCATCTCTTCAGTGGTGCAGCAAGTGATACGCTAATGTAAGGATTCTCTTTGCCCAGAGGACAAGTTAAAACTGTTTGGAGTCATTCAGTTTGGTGTTTTCTCACCAACACTGATGCGTTTTTTTAGCTAAGACTCTGCCTTAAAACACAGAATTGTTATTAAAATCTTATTTCACTGTTGCTTTGAGCAGGTTTAATGACTCCTATTTTGGGGTTTTTTTGTTTGTTTCTTGAGACTGAGGGAGCAAAAGGCTATGCCCACTGGGTGTGTTCAACGCTGCAGGATAAAAGCAACAGAAACACTGAACTATATCAGTACAACATTGTTCAGATGAATGCTATTCCAGCAGCCCAGGTGGTCCTGAGCAAATACACAGGTAGGTCATTTAAATACTTCACTAACCTGTCAAGTCTAGCAGCAGCATTCAGAATGAACAGATTGATCTGCACTCATTCTGGCAAAGAGTGATCTGGCTGGATTGGCGAGAGGGTTTTGTAAATAAAACAGGGTCAGTGGCCAATGATTTTTGTTACCATACAATGGTGAAGTAGATGTGAGTTCTGTCTGCCTGCTCATTCCAGCACATTTTGGGGGGTGTCCGTGTGTCTGTGTCCGTGTGTCTGTGTCCGTGTGTCTGTGTCCGTGTGTCTGTGTCCGTGTGTCTGTCTGTGTCCGTGTGTCTGTCTGTGTCCGTGTGTCTGTCTGTGTCCGTGTGTCTGTCTGTGTCCGTGTGTCTGTCTGTGTAAGGACCAGAGCCTTGTTATGCTTGTCACCGGTTGTTTCCTGTCAGGCTTCCTCTGAGTGCATGGGTGCTGCCTGACTCCATAACCTCCAGCGTATGAGTGTGTTAACCTTCAGTAGGAAGTTAGTGTTCTTGGGCATGGTTCCAAGCCAGCGTGGCCACCCTGTTTGGGTAGAGTCTAGCCTGGAAGGTAGATAGAGCAAATACGGATTTTCTTTAATTTATTACTGTAAATAAATCATTTGAGTAATCTGCTGCTGATTTTTGAGACCTACAAAATAAGCAAGCACTTAAAATGAGATAAATATGAGACTGTATTTCTTTGTCTGTGCAGTCCTTGTTCTTAAATGGACTTCAGGAGAGGCCTAGATGATCCTTCCTAGTTTGGGAAAAATGGTTAGGAGTCTGAGATGAGGTGACAGCTGACAAATCTGTGCCTTAGCTACTAATAAGCATTTCAGAGTTGTATTAAAAACAAACCCAAGGATTCTACTAGCATTTTACAAGAGCTGAATAGTTTTTTCATTTCATTACAAAAAGAAACCCAAACCACTGTGTGCTGAAAAATTTAAAATATATTGAATATGTTAATGCTGTGTTATAAGATTTTTAACCATTTTTGAGCTAACCTGATGTCATGTTGTGTTGTATCTCCTCTATGTTTGCCTGCAGCCTCTTCAGATGATTCCAGCGAGCGACTGACAGCGCTTGGCAGAGTGTTTTGTATATATGCAGACACTGTAGCATCAGTGAGGCAATGTTTTTGTAATGCTTTCTCACAGCTCTTTCTGATCATGTTCTCCTGTGTTGTCAATTCTGATTTTCTAGAAAGAAATCCAGACGATGCATCTGCTTTCACAATGCTTGGTTATTTGAATGAATATCTGCATCTAAAAAGGCAGGCAGCAGATGCCTATGAGAGGTAAACTATAAACCCTTGGAATGTTCACCGATAGAAGCTTCACCTCTTTTTTCCATGCAGCGGCTAGAAAACTTAAGGGTTTTTCTTTTCCTTTAGTAAACCTTACTTTGTCAGTTCTACATTTCAACTAAGTGTATTGTAAGGGGAGATGTGGAGATGTTCTTGTATCAAATTTGGAAATGCAGAACACAGAACTAGAGAAGTAAAGGCATTCCAAAGCTTGCATGTCTTACCCGGACATTTAGCTAATCCACTCTGTGGGATTTAATTGAGATCTTGAGGGTTGATAAGCCTGGTTTTAGTTTTGGTCTCTACCCGATTCTAATTAATGGAGGTGTTTGGGCTTTGGTTTTGTTTTTTTCTCCTCTGTTCGAATAGTAGGGGAAGTGGCAAAGGAAACCCTGTTTGGACATGTTTGCTGATGCATTAAAACTGTAAAATAGTATCTGTTTGTGCTTAATTAGCATAGAAAAGCTTCTGCATAAAACAGTTGTCCATTCTGCTCTGAGAACTGTTGTCAAAACATGCGTGTTATATTCAGATGGTAATTATTCTTAATTGCGGTTATTTTCAGGGCTGCTTCATTGCTGAAAAACTCTGAGGATACTGAGAAATACAATACAGCAATGCAAAACTATGGCAGGTCACTGTGGTAAGTGTCGATCAACGTTTTCCCAGCCCCTGATTTCAGCTTTGGATGTAGTGAATGCAGCGACGCAGAACATGGTTGAGGCTGAAAGGTGGAAGATCATTGCTCAAAATAATCTATTAAACATCATTCTTAACTGTAGACAAGTTTGACAGAACTTGGTATGTGCTCCAGAAATGAGTCGTATATTTTAAAAAAACAAGTAATCAAATTGCAAGGAATTGCTTTATGTCTTTACAGTTTATAACATGTCGGTGATTCACTTATCCTTGGCTTGATACTTAAGTGCCTTAACATAATCTACACAGCGTGGCTGTTTTATGGTCTCTGGAATAAATCAGGTCTTTGACAATCTCCACACTTGTAGTAGGCTTAGTCTGAGTAAAACAGCTGCTTCAAGGTTTATCTGGTCTCTTCTACCTCTCTTTGAACTTGTATTGACTTGTACGACCTGACGCATGTGGAGTTGGGGTGTTGTGTACATGTCTCTGATCTTTCTGATGACCCTCTCCTCTACAGTGCTACTCAGAATTGTAAGTTCCCTTCACGGTTCCCTTCTGCTTTTGAGGAAATGCAGGACACAGTTTGAAAGTCTTTGGCTGTTAAGAACTTCTCTTTGATACGAGATGGCTCAAGTTCTGCTCGTTAGATGTTTGTCAGTTCTCTAGGGAAACTTGGTATATTCTTAAGTTTCTGTACATGACACTGGAACTTCTAGGCCGTGATAATGTGATAATTCATTCTTCAATACCAGGGAAGATTTTAGCATCAACTCCACTGTTTCTGGTAGTCTCACATCCAAGCTGTATGCATGGTGATTCCTGTGTGCAACTTACACAAGAGCAAAGCTCCAGTAACTAATAACTAGTTTTAATAAACACAGTCCTGTATACTTTCTTCCATAGTGCTCTTGTAACAGTGGTGCACCTCTGTCTGTACTTCTCCTTTGCCATGTTCTCCCACTCGGTTGTGTTGACCATGAAGTGACATCCTTACATATAGCTGTCATGCGGATGGGGAGGACTTTTTTTGTATCAATTATTCTTCATGCAACAGATAGTGGGATGGAGTAACTGCTCTAACAAGAAGGAGGGTGGGGAATATTGCACATCCTTGTCCTAATCTTGCTCTTTTCCAGGTGTCCACTTACAACTGCCATGGAAAAGAGAACACTGGTCTGCAAGCATAGCTTGTCTGAATCATAGCAGCTCTTGGTACATCCCAGTGACTGGTTTTGTTTTCACAGTGCCCTTGGTCAGTGTGATAAGGCCATTGAGGTTTACAGATCAATACCCCTAACTGAGTTTGATGGCATTGTGGGGATAGCATTAGCCTACTTCAAGAAAGGACTCCTACAAGAAAGTATCAAAGGTAAGCATCTGCTGAATGCCAAGCCTTGTGAGACGCTTTTCTTGAGATGAATCTTAGCAAAATTTGTTTGTCTGACCAACCTAGCTGTAGTTCAGTTTATTTCACTCTTTCAGTCCTAATGCATAAGTACAGATTCCCCAATTTTAATCGAGAGGCTTTTCATCAGGTTGCTGGCACTCTTAAGGTGTACAGAGGGAAGCTGTATTTCTTCAAGTCTTTCATTCTTGTCCATTAAGCTGTTGTGCTCTTTCCTTCTTCTCAAATGCAGTGTCTTTACTGGAAAAATCAGTTCTGGGTAGGATATTAATGTGTTACTCAAACCACTTTAGCTTTAGTGCTAGAAGTGCTGTATTGTCATGTTCTGTGCTGCTAAGATGTGAGACTTTGCAGAAAGGCATACTGAATTTTCAGTGTAGAAGTGTAAGCATAGGAGCAGCCAGCTCAGCATTTTAAATAACTTTTATTTTTTAATTGGGATGATGTGTGCCCATCTAAAGTACTACTTCATAAATAAACTCTCACCAGGGAGCATTTAAACTGTTCTTTCAGGCTTTTTCTGGATATCCCAACACTGCTTTGCAGTTCTGTTTCCACTTCCTACATATTAAACAACTCCCAGGCTCTAACAGCCCTGTAAATCTGGAATTTCCCAACATACAGTTACTTCTGAAGTCTTAGTCAACTTTTGTCTGCTGCCTGTGATTTGAGGTGTGAAAATACAGTGAACCTGAAACCAAAGTTCCCCTCTGTGTGTGTTCTAATAGTACACCTTTCTAGAGGTTTTATAAACAAATAATTTTTTTCTCCTACTTCAATTCCATGTCTTGAATTTTTACCAGCATATGAAAAAGCCTTGTCCGTTGCTGAGTCTGAACAAGATAAAGCACATATCCTGACTGCCTTGGCAATAATAGAGTATAAACAGAACAAACTTGATGCTGCAAAGGCGCTGCTGTTTAAATGGTGAGTGGAGGGAATAATAATCAATGTGTGGTGTTTTATTGTACTGCTGAATCCTCAAATTTACTTTTTTGGGGAGATCTCAGGCGGATGTTTTCTTTTTGTATTGAAGAGTAGAAACAGGAGGGGTTGAAGTGTTCTTACAAGCTTATTCATTTGATATATCTGTTTTGTTTTATGGCCTGTGTCATCTTCCATAATCTTAAAGCAGTGTGGAACAGAAGGGTTAGTGAGCTGGGGCAGTTTGGATGTCTGGTATCCTTGAATGGTAGTTTTAATATGTTTGTCTTTTAAGATAATATTAGTCTCTAGCTGTCCTCAGCACTAATCAGTATTTTTGCTGTTTAGGTGTAAGAAATCTAGATGCCTAACAAAAATAATTTCAGTTTAAAAAGTCAGAAATCTCCAGAACAGTTGTGTTCCCAGCGTCATAGACAAGGGCAATCTTGTAGCTTCCCCATGAAAAGAAACAGGTCTGTTTCAGTTGTTCTCTCAAGTCATGAATGTCTTAATTTTTTTCAGAGCTGTGGAGGCTAAAAGCCTGTGCATCACTGTTAGTCTCCTGGTAGCTATGGATCACAAGCTACCATCGCAGCTCTCAGGATCAACTCTCTGTCAGTAGAGCTCCAGTAGTGGCTGGCCAGCAGACTCCTGAAGTTACTGAAACAGTGAAGGTCCATGACCTAGTACACTCTAAATCCTGAGTAACTGATGATTAACTAGATAGGAACCTGGTATTTCCTACATCCTATTAGTCCGTGCAGAGTTCTCTTTTTGTCATAAACATCAACAATGAGTGTTTTCTAGAGGACTGTTTGTTTCTGTTTAAAGAAAAACAAAGAGTGAGTAAGTGGTTTAGGAAAGTAAAGTTACAGTGAACATGTCTAGATCTGAATTGGAAGCACAGTGCAGCAAAGGTACACAGTGGATTTTAGTAATAAAAACAAAACCAGTGCATTCTAGTCCAACAGACAGATGTCTTGACTGTCTGGAATTCATGCTAGATGACTTAAAGGGCCTGAGCAGGACCTTGGACAAGCAGTTGCCTTTTTTCTTTTCTCATGGTCAGCCTGCGACAGAGAATTTTTAGCAATGAGTATGTCTTTATAGTTAGTATGGTAGAATCCCACTTCCTGCTTGTCAAAGGGTAGCACCTTTGGACCAGGTAACATAGTGCTGGCTGTGCAAGTTTGTATAACAGCTCCTAGCAATTTTTCTTGCTAGTGACTGAAAACAAAGCATAGAATCAAAAGTTTACATTCTTGTCCTTTTTTTGAAGGCAGAAGTTATCATTAGAAGCTTGATTAGGAGCCTGTAGTCGCCCAGTAAGTGAAAGTAAGCAGCACTTCATTCTGTAGTTGTGTTCAGGACATTACAGTGAAGTAACTCCAAATTACTGTTGCTGTGCACTGTTTCGTTATTTGCCTCCATTCAGTCTGTATTGCAATTTATTGAATTACCTTTATTGTAAGAACACCTTCAACTAGCACATCAGTTAAGGTCTTTGATTTTTCCTTGGTTGTACTGAGCTCACTGTTTGTTTTCATCAGAGTTGATGATCAGGGGATTAACTTGAATTAACAGTTCTCCAGCTATACTAGAAAAATATACTGAAAAATAAAAGTAATTATAGAGTGGGTTTCCGGTAAAGCTTGGAATACTATTGACATGAGGTTAAGCCGCCCCTTGTAATGAAATTAATGGAACAGTGCAACTGATAGTGGTACTAAAATGAATTGATGGTGGAAAACATGTTCAGATTACCATATGTCAGAACAAATCTTCATGTAAACAGGGCATAATTTCTCAGAACATCCCTGTTCTCAGAAAGAGCAGTTCTGTGCAGCAGGCTCATTTCTGGCTTTCTGCTTCCCGGATTTCTGTTGCAAAGCTGTAAATAGACACACTACAACTCTGGTTTGATACTAGTTAGAAGTAGAAATGTCTTCAAGAAAAGAAAATAGTTGTCAGTCTTACGTGTTGTTTTTTACCATTTATTTTATGGCTTCTGCAGAAGGATAGAGGTCAGAGTCTTGCCAAGCAGTTACAAGTTATGAGCCTCAGTGCTGAAATGGCACATAACCACAGCTGTTTTCCATATCCTGACACCTCAAGGATACTCACCTCACTCGTTCCACGATCCCACAGTGGGAGGCTGTTAATTCTGTGTGCCATACGTGATGCATTGAAGCGAGAGGGCTCAGAAGTAGCAAGTACTCTAATGTGAACAGTATATTTAATTTTGTGCTCCAAAATCGTGTCTTCTTCCCTCCCTCTGATTCAACAGCTCATTAAAGGAACCTAGTACGGAAAGTCTGACAGCTTTGTGCACGCTAGGACTGATAAAGCAGGATGCCACACTTGCAACAGCAGCCTTAAAAGAATTACTGAAGCATGAAAAAGGGCATGACAGGATTTATGAGAGGTGCCTTATTGCATCTGCTGTTTATGCATTGCAAGGTAGAAATGTGGGGGTCCAGAGAGAAGTCTCCAGAGCAATACACAGGTATGTATTTTGTCTGTATTTTGTCTGTCTTTAGATTGCCTTGTAAATATACTGCTTTGATTACACTGAACAGTAAGCAAACTTCTGTTCACTTCCAGCAGTCTTCTTAAAAAAAAAAAAAAAAAAAAAAAAAAAAGTGTTTTTCAAACAGGAAGTCCTTGCTTAAGGCTGTAGCATCAGCTGACAGAAGCTTGCTTTCTTATTTATGGGATCACACAACAGAAGTTTCATGGCTTGTTTGGGGTTTTCTGGGATTTGATTGATGGGTCCTTTGTTTTGGTTTCTTCGCTAGTTAGATCAGTTCATTGTTCTGTGGAAACATTTTTCATCATATGTAGCAGAACCTTCAACCTCAAAAGTCTCTAGGACTTTTATTTAATATTTAACAGTCTCTGAAGCTGTTCATTAACTAAATGTCTGTGTTTAAATGTATTTTGATTAGCATTCTAGAAAGAGGGAACTTTCATCAGTGGCTTTAAGCAAGACACACCTCATAGTGTCTCCAGGTGTTTTTGGAAAATTTTTTTCTCCAACTACATTGAAGTTCCTTTTTCTTCAGTGCACACTGTGAGGACAAGACCTGTAGTCCTAAAGTTTCTTCCCATGAATACTGATAGGTATATTGTACATTTTATATTCAGCAGTAAAACTTAAACATTATTTGTTTTAAATTACTACCCATGTCTATTTTCAACCACACTGAGTTGTTTTCTTAATAGAAGAAGATCCATTGGGGATTTATAGCAACTGCTTACCGAGTTGGTAGGTAGGCCCAGTTCATATTTAAACCAGAAAGTCGAACATCCTTGTTCTTTTCCCAGTAACCCTGATAATCCTGCCCTCTGGTCTCTTCTGTCTCGACTGGTTCCACTCTATGCATCACAAAAGGCAAAAGTAAGTGCACTGCTGTAATACATAAGTGCTGTTTACAACCTCAGTAGTCCATGTTGGTTTTTAACTAAAAACCCCTCACCCTTCACTACATGGTTGTTCATTAGTTTAAAATTAAAACTTCAGGCTTACATAGACAAGCCGATGCAGAGCAATGCACAGGTGCATACTGAAGTTCCATATCCACTGTATGCATCTTTCATGGGATAGCAGTTACTCATCTGTTGATACAAACCTACAGGAAAAATCTGCTAGAATTATTCCAACAAGGAAAGACTGTACTGTGTATAATTTTTTTGTTTGCTTTTGTACATGTGTTTTATATATATATATATATAAGGATTTAAGTATGTTGAATTTGGTTAATCTAGCCAATTTCATTTTTGCATTAGTCAGTATTTCTTTACTGCTTTTATGCTTATTATTAGCTCTTTTCCAAATAAATACTCTTTGTCGTAATTTATGTCAATTATGTAAGTAGAAACAGCACCTGAAAACAAACCCCTTTCTATATGGGGCTAAAATTAGAAACACAACGTCTGGAAAGCTCAAATGCGAATATCTCTTCGTAGTTCTTTATAAAAAGGTTGTGCTGTAGGCAGGGAAGAGATCACATTCTGAAAACTTTGTATTTCTGATTAACAAAGATTAAAAGATCTTGGCATTACATTTTGTATTAAAACTCTTAAATCAGTCATATAACCAAACCAATTTATTTTTTTTCAATCTTGCAGGGGGGAGCTGTGGCAGGAAACATCGCACATGCACTTGATGTAAACCACAGCAAGGTTTGGCTTTCTTAAAGTGCAGACTTTATAATTTCATAACCAATCCTAAAATTAATTCCATCTGATCACTTTATAACATAGTATTAAGTCACTTTTCTGTTCTGTTTTATAGGAAGTCCTGCTGAACATTGCAGTTAATCAGTTGGCAGCAGGTTGTCACATGTTAGAAGATGAGAAAAACAATCCTCTGAAAAATATTCAGAAGGCAATCCGCCTCTGTCCAGGTTACTCCTGTTCTCAAACAAACTAGTGATTTTTTTACCCATCAGAAACAAAATTACTGTGCTAACAAAAACCCCCTCCTTTTCTTTGGTTGCTTTGTTATTTTGGTTTATCTGTGGATGTTTTGGGGAGAATGCTTAGAGCTGAAATTTTAAGTATCATTCCAAGTTTGGACATGGGGAATTAAACCAGACAAGAGGAAAAAAATCACTGAGTTTTAAGGCTTGTTCTGAAAACATGGGCAACTAGTTAATCTGATAATCCTTCATCAGGAGAAGAGATAAGTATTATTTAGTATATTAAACAAAAAAGAAGAACACGTCTTCCCTCAGAGTCAGTATGGTACGCCAAGAGGAGAGATTTATTTATCTAGCTTGAGAAATCGGGCTGGAAACGTGCTGTTTACAGTACGCTGGTGATGAACTACAGGCAACTGTTCTATCACTAAATGGTGATCTTCATTAAATGTATGAAGTGCAGATGTAGTGGCGTTTTCGAGTGCTAATTTGCACTTGATAGTGAAATACCAAAACCGTTTCTTCCGCAGATGAAATTTCTCTGATGCGTTAGTGTGGCTGCAAGTTAAAAATTTCAGTTAACGTTCCTACTGGGACACACTGTTCAAAAGTACAGGGACATGCTGTTCAAAAGCAGTATACCTTATGTTTTACTTTGTTAGATCTTCAAGCTTTGTTTTATTTTGCTGGTAAAATTCATTATCTTTGGGGTGAAATGGGTGAAATCTGTAATTGAGCTCTGTCCAGTCACAGTTGCTCTTCACAGGGCTAGGTCAGATTAAAGCTGAGACTGGAATTAGCTGATAACAGAAGTAGGCACCTGTGGCCATAGCTGTCATGCCGGTGGTCAGGCTGTATTGTCTGGCTTTAGAAACAGCATCTTTGTCTTACAGTTCGAAGAATCATACTAGTTAGAGGCAAATAGTTATCAGCTGCCTTGGGCTGAGCTGATGTAAGGGTCTGAGCGAATTCTTTGCCCTGTTCTTGCTATCTCTTACTTACAGTGTGTGGTTCCATTGATGGCTATGTTTTTATGTTTAATCTGGTAAAGACCATTCTGAATGAACTACCAGCGTGTTTAGAATGGGCACGAATTGCCTTTAACCATTCTTTTCTAGATAATCCTGCTGCCTGGGCAGTGCTAATGGCAGCCTGTCATGCTGAAAACACTGTTGTCTGTCTCAACGACACTCAGCCGAAGCGAACAGATCTAGAGATGACACTTGTATCTACAGTTTCAGCCAAAAGTAAGCTATAGTTTTCCAGTTTAAAAAAGTAAAATAAAACTGAAATTCTCCAAGCTTGAAGTACTCTTCTGAATTTCAGAAACTTGCAAATAAGCTGAGAATTGCTCAGTAGTTGTTTGAGTTGAGTTGTATTTTATCACATAAGAATGCTACATCCTAGTGTGCAGCTAGGGTTAATTACTTAATCACATCTTGCGTTCCCCTCCAAAGCCTCAAATGTTTTTTTAAAATAATATTCTGAATTCTGATGCCTGCATGGATGGATGTATTTCAGCACAGCGACACTGCTTACAAGGAAAGGCTGAGGTACTGAAGTTCTGTAGCTTTTGCAGTAGAGGGATAACCTCAGCCTCAGACTTACTCAGCGTGCACAGAGTTTTGAAAACTGGAATTACAATTCCATTGATTGTTCTCAAACCATTAACTCAAGTGGCGTATTCTTTTTTTCCGCTCTTCTTGCTTTTAATTTTACCATCTCTTAGTGTTCCTACTAATGAAGGAAGCCATGTCAGGTGAACACACCTAAAAGTTCTCCTTTACCAGGTCTAGAGCATGTGACATGGTGTGGCACTGCAGCATACACAGTAATCTGGTTACATGTTTTATCTGATTTCACAGCTGGAGGAAACAACCTTCCACATAATTATATCCAGACCCTTGAAGACTGGTGTCTGTGTCAAGCTATTACCAGTCTAGAGGAGAGTGGTAAACTCTCAGAAGCCGAGGCTCTTTGTACCAAGGTATGTTGGCAACGTATTGGCAGATTGTGGTAGAATTGTATAGAAGTCCTGATTTGTCTGTATTTTACAAGAAGGCGGTCTTTCAATTAGCAACTGTCTGTTCCATCAGAGCTACAAGATGCAATAGGTGTTGGCATTTTCTCCCCTCCCCGAGATACTCTGCAACGCCACAACTGCGTTAATAGTTGAAACAAGCAGTGTGTGACACGACAAAGCTAAGTCTGCCCTTCCTGCCATTATTCTTTAACACACTATGACGCAAAACATTACAGAAATTCAGGGCAAAATGTCCCGGTGGAAAAGTTGCAGGGGACTTCAGTGTCTTCTGATCTGTTGTGGTGGTATTCCATTTCAGAGCCACAAGTGTCTGCTACAGGTTTAATTATTATGAAGAAAAGTCTTGAGGCAACACAACTGGGGAAGGGGGCTGGGGTGTTAACAAGCATCAAGTGTCTGTTTCACGTGTTTATGAACAGAAGACTTGGCAAAACGTAAGCAAAAAAGCAACTGGCCTCAGGAGTGCACATCCCTGAATTTCATTAAGGAAAACTACAAATCCCATGCAGATGTGCTCCATGTTTATGGCATTTCTGTATTAATGGGGAAGGGAGTTTAAAAAAACCAAACCAAATCTGAAACAAACAGATTCAGTGAAGATGCTGCTTTTTAAGGGGGAGGTACTTTCTTGCCTCTTTGCTTGGTGGGAACGAGTTTTCCTTTTCTGGCCAGCGTGTCTATTGACCTGTCTCCCATTAACACAGATCAGATATTTCTAGACATACAAGGTGGTATCTGGGTACAGAGAAAGGTTATGGTGGGTTTGGGGGATTTTTTTGTTAGTTAAATAGCTTGGGGAGAGGACAGTCAGTGTGCCTGCAAATTGTGAAGAAACAAGAGTAACACACTCTTGACAGTTTTGAACCACAGGATTCTCACAGAGCAATATAACCAGGGTTGGTGAGCCAGGCACTGGACTCATTCAGTTTGAAATAGTCAGCGTGATTCCGCACTTGTTAATGAGGGGAAATTGCAGGAAATTATAGCAGCTTCTATTGTGTTTCAGAAACTCTTTGCTGTCCGTGCGTTCTTTGCAAAGCAGCAGCTTGTTAAGGACTCAGAGGCAATGTATATTGTTTTTTTTTAAAAAATGGGTGAAAAGTACAGGTGGTGTTTCTTAAAACAGATCTGGTTTGAGTTACAATTCTCTGAAGTATTGTGGTAAAATAACAGGTAAAATAACATGTAGTATGACTGCAGAAGCTTCACACGCTTCACCTGAGAAGGATAAAGCAGCAGATGGCTAGTTTTCTGTCTGCATTTTTGCATGAGTTTGTTCTGAAAAATATCAATATCTGCTGTTATTGAACAAGAAGTGTCTGGTAAAGTGTTTTTGTTCCAGTGACAATAAACCACCTTAGCTAGTAGAACTGAAATCACTTGGAACATACGCAAGACCACTTACTGCCATGGGACAGGTTTTTGCCTCCATTAGCCCAAAACTTCTAATGATTGTGAATCCAGAGGAGATCTAGAGGTCTGCTGTTTACCTGTCTGTCTTTCAGAAACCTCTAAGGGTTGGACATGTACAAAATTTAGAATAGACATCAAATGTATTTGGAGAAAAAAATGTTACCTGTTCCTGGAATGCTCCTTTGTGCAGAGCAGGAGGAAGATGCCATGCTGCGAGCATCCTGAGAATGCTTTCAGTGCTGTTCTTTGTAAAGAGTGAAATGGAAAAATCAAAGCATCTTCTGATATTTGGAAATGGTAATTCTGGTATCACATTGAGCCTTCTTTTTGGTTTTAGGGTTTACAAAGCCGCCCTGAGCACCCAGCTCTGTTTTTGCTTTTGAGACAAGTTCAGTGTAAGCAGCTGTTGCAGTCTCACAAAGAACTTCCAGACAACATCCTGGAGGAGCTTCACAAGACAGTCATGACCAGTTCAACTTCAGTCGCAGCCTGGCAAGTAAGTGTGGATCCTCTCCCTGACTTTGGTGTGCCGCACTCAGTGGAGTATGCGCTGTAGGAGGGTGACAGTTTGTTTCACTGCTTGCTTTTATTTGTTCACTGACAGAACCAGAGACAGAAAAACCAGCTCATATTCGGTTCATTATAAAGTTGCACCATTATATTAATTTTAATAGTTGAAGTAATAATGACTGTTAGTAAGAGCAAGCACATATGGAGGCTGGAGAGTTAGAAAGTTGAGATAAACCCCTGCCACTTGTGTCTTTAGAGGCCTGTGACTTGACATGTGAGCAGAAACTGGTGAAATATTTCATAACCCATAAGCATAGGTGGAAGTAAATGGCTTCCTAAAATAGCAATATACAGTTCCTCATTCAGGGTCTGAAAACCTGAATTTCTCCATAATCTTCAAACGTCAGGTGTCACCGTTCTTTTGAGTAAGTTGAGACTGCAGGGAAGATAAAACACTCCCAGTAGCAGTGTTCACTCACTCCCATCCGTGGCATCACGAGAAATCATTTTTAGTTAATACGAAAGTGCTATAAACTCGTTTCATACGCTCCTTCCGTGAGACAGTCTGAGAAGTCTGTCTCACACATGCCAAAAGAGCTTTCTGGTGATGCAGCATATTTATTTATTTATTTCCGAGCCGTTGCTGTTAGTTACAGTCAGTCTTTACCAATGTTAACAGCACGTTGTTTAGAAAAATTCTGTGAGCTTTTAGTCCTTTATGTAGTTGCAGGATTTATGTCTCTCCCTCTGCCTGTCCAACAGATAAAGCCCTGTTTGTGGTAAGATTCACTAAAGGAGATTTCAGTCTTAGAAAACCAGTGCAAGGCTGGTGAGGAGATCATTATCTCACTTGTTACAAAGCTGCAGATCCTCTTCCCTTCTGAAACATACGAGTATCATTTGTGGAAATGTGCTTTTTTTGACGCATTTTTCTTTGGCTTGTGAGACTTCATCTTTCTGAACTGCAGAACTCATTCAGATGGGATATACAAAGTATGGGGGCATGCAAGACATGATTGTATCTTCTGTTTTAGTAATATACGTTGGAAATGGAATTAGGGTTTATATACGTATTATTCTTCAGGCATGCCTTGCATAGCCAGGTGTCTTGCTTATGAGCAGGGGGAAGAAGTGAACTGAAAGTGTATGTGGTTTGAGGAGAAGGAAAGGGTTAGTTTCTATTGGTTTTTTAATCCAGGCCACAGATAAGATACCTCTGAGAAAGGTCTTTCCAGTCTTTAATTAAAAAAGATATTTCTCAGGGCTTGGATGGCATTCTGAAAAAGCCTGGCTGCTGCTTCTGTTCCTAATAGATGGATCTATGCTTTTATGTTTTCTGGCTCTGGACTTCTTGAGTCAGATAAATGTTTTGCCTTACTCAGAAGTGTCCATCGTGACGCTCACAGTTTTACAAAGATAGAGGGGCCATTAACTTTGCTTTTTGCTTAAGTTTTTGGCTTTTGTCTAAATGGTTGTTGTGCAAGGTTTAGGAGCGCTGCTGAACTGCTGATTTGATGGCTGTTCTGCTTGTGCTGTGTCTTACCAGGAAAGTAAAGAAAAGCTGATCTGGCAGAGCTGCCATTGTGCTTTTGCATGAGGGTTCTCTTCTCCTTCACGTCTTCAGTGCTAGATATCTTCAGCTGCGAAGAGCTGAGGCCAAGGAAAGATTTTTTTCTGCACAGAAATGGATGTTTTACTTTAGCAAGCAGTCCTGCAGCTTGATGCCAAGATTGCACAATCTCATTAGTGCTAATAAATACTTTCTGGTGTGTCTCCTCTTAAGGATAAATAACTTACATGCATCAGATGGGATTAAGAATTTTACTCCCTTCTAGCACCAGGCAGTCTTTAGCTAGGAAAAGTATAAAGAGCTTTGCCTAAAAGCAAAGGAATTGTTTTGTTTTGTTCTGGTTTTTTTTATGAGAAGTTGCTTTGTTTGCTTGGTGATCCAGCAAAGAATATTTCTAAATGTGGCTTATGCATCTTGATATTTGTCGGGGATTTGCAAGCTTGTGGCTACATCTGCTTCAAAAAATGTGACATGACTACAGAATTGAAGAGGGAGGAGTTAGAATCCTTTCCTTCTTTTCATGAGCAAATCTGGGACATCTTGTGCTGGCAGAGCAGGCAGCAGGAGCATGAAACTCTGCAGAGATCCTGGTGTCCTCTGCCTTAGCCCCATCCAGCTCCTCCAGCATGACCCTGCTGGGTCAGAAACTCTGTAGCCCAAGCCATCATCTGAGCTCAGGCTCACACTGAAGTCTGTCATGTCCCTGGCATTACTCAGATGGGCTGGAAAAACCTTTGTTCCAGAGGGAAAAAATCACCTTTTCATCTCTACAGAACATTTAGAGACCAATGAGGCACCACACAGTGCCCTTCTCATCTGAAGGATGACTTCCACAGAGCCAGTCATGTTATTTGTTCACTTGTGAGCGGTGCCCACACGAAGACAGCCGTCAAACAGTTGTCGATGGGTGCTCAGGGGAGCTTAAATCATGACGTTGCTGCAGCGAGGTGTACTGCCAGCCCAGCAGCAGGCTACATGTTCCCCCAGGGCGGTGCACAGCGTGTCTTTGGAATGAGGGCTGGGTGGGTGGGTGTTTTACCTCATACTGCGGTACTCACATAAACTGAACTGAATGATCTTACTGAATGGATGGGTGTCTTGGTGGCTCCATAACTGATTGTGTTGGATGTTTATTTTCAGTGGCTGGCAAAAGTGTATCAGTCTCAAAGAATGATGATTGGAGCAGAGATGTGTTACAGGAAGAGTCTGCAGTTGGCGTCACAGCAGGGCAGCTGGAATGGGAAGTTTTCCAGTCTGCTCAGGCTGGCTATGCTCGCACTGGAGATCTGCATGGTAGGATAATCAAAATTACATAACTGCATGATTTAACAGGAGTTTGTGGGAGGTAGGGCTTCTGCAGTCTTTAGATGAAGCCCCTGTTTAAATGACTTTGCATTTTTTGAATAGAGAATAAAATGAGACTGCAAGGAGCAGTATACTGTTTTTAACATATCTCTTTGTAAGAGAAATTGCTGTGAAATAATCACATAAAACCACTGTGTCCTTAAAGAGGCTAGCTTGTTCAATAAGGCTTATTTCTCTAAAAGCAGATTCAGCTTGATCATCCAGGTTGACATACCCTTCAAGTCTCTATCCTCTTGTTCAGACAACGGCCTTAATAATCGTTTTTCCTGCGCTGGTGCCTGGAGACTTCAGTCAAGTTTCAAGTAACTTTATGCTGTGTGGTCATTTCTATATATGGTGCCTTGCCTTGAAGTGTAAAGACAATGTAAGAGAAGTGTACTTTGTGGCATAAAGAAAATTATTCTACTCCTTGCACCGAGGGGCCAGGTGAACCTAACTCAAATCCTTGGCAAGTGTCTGTTCTCTTTAAGCATTGTCACTTTAGAAGCTTGAAGTGCACTGCCAGACTTCCTTAAAGCCTGGTGTAAAAGGTCGATACTGCTGTGATCTTGGCTAACGCTTTTTCACGTATTTTTAACAGGTAATCGAGCTAGCAACCGTAATCAAAGTCAGGCAAAGGAACCTCATCTATCCTGAGTGATTATATAAGAAAGGGCAGTTAGTTTTACCAAGGATAAAAGCTGTTGCTCCTAGTGGGAAAAGAGAATCCCCCTCAGTGCAGATAAGTTTCTTTCTCACAAGCCATATGCTTCAAAGGCAGAATTTGACAAGTGGCAGGATTTTTGCTCCCATGATTCTTCTGTCCATTTTCTACTGTTCCACTCCCTGTTCCCTTTAGGTCCTAAATGTCCCCACAGGTCACAAGGTATTTTCTAACTTAGTTAATACTGCTACTTCAAAGGCTGGCTTGAATTGCCTGAGAATGTACCAGACTTTGTCTAAAAATGTAATTAGTACAAATTTTATTATCTCATCTCTGCTTTTTGCATGAGCAGAGCAGCTGATGGTGGATTTCTGTTTGGCCTCCCTAATCTGCACTGGCTTAATGAAATGTGAAAAAGTCTGGTGAAAACCCTGCTCAGATCCAAGAAAGCTCTGTGTTTTGAGAATTGCTTGTCTCCTAATTATCTGTCCAAATGAAAATTTGGGCTCACCTTCAAGTACAGTAATTTGAATGCTGTCTGAACACAATGGGGATAATAAGATTTTTCTTAAGCCAGAAGTTACAGGGATTTGCTCAGTAGTTGCTCTATTAGGTAATTACCATCTTGGAGTTGTTTCTTACTTCTGGTATAATATGATGTCATTTCTGGGGGTAAATTCTACATTCTAGAATAGTCTTGAATACGGGATGAGAATTTGCAAGCTGAAGAGCAAACAAAGGTTTGTGATAAAACAAGCATTATTAAAACATGTATGGAAAAACTAAAAGGATTCTTTGCATAAATGAGCAAGTGGAATGCTGGCAAGAACGTTTAGAATATTTAACATGACTTCTCCGGGCTCTTCTAACCACTGTTGATTATTTTTTTTTTATTTTTTTTTTTAATAAATCTCTTTCTAACCTGCCAAATACTTGATAAAACTCAGAACAGCTTGAATTAAACCTGCTCTCTAGAGAACTGCAAACAAAAACTGATTTAAACCACACACTACAATAAAACCTTTCCTCTTTTTTTTTTTCTCTTTTATCATAGGCTAATGTCTCAAATGAGCACTGGCCATCCTTGGTTCAGGAAGCCACAACTGAAGCTTTGAAACTTTCTTTTTGCCCCCTGGCAGCTCTCCTACAAGCACTGCTCCAGTATAATCGCAAAATGGGAGCAAGGTATGCACACTGTGTAAAAGTACAAGTGATCATTCTCCACAGATTTAATGCCAAAACTAATGCCAAAACCTAAAAGAAAATTGAAAATGGGAATTAATTCTTGAAGTAGTATGGCAGTTAAAAGGGAGAGGGGGGAAGGAGTTAGTGTGGGGAGCAGGACACAGCGGAGTCTTCCTCCTTTTCTCAAAAAAAGGAATATGACCTTCCTACCAAAAGAAAAACAGCTGTCACTTTTATTTTAATAGCTTGTTCCCTAAATAAATTAATCGCGAAGACTATACATTCTCAAAGATCTTCTTAAATAGCACAGTGGAAACAGATACCACTACCCTATCTACTGCTGGGATTCATTTTGACCTTAAACTGGGCTCACAGTCAAAGTTGGTTCATTCCTAACTACCAGGTGCTCATTGTGGCTTTTTGAGGAAGGAGAGGAAGATTTGGGGGATGGGGGCTTGGAAGCCTCCTAATGTGAGTTTGGTTATTTTGTCTAGTTCATCTTCTGCAGTGTTTTTGCTTAAACTGTGGAAAATTGGAATATTCTTGATGTTTTTGTTCAATAATTTCACCTGATTTTATAGGTAATTCTGACAAACTGGCTTAATTTCTCAGTGGGCCTTTAAGAAGGTGACAGGCAGCCTAATGTGATCCTGATAGTTGTAGGTTATAACAAAATCGGGCTGAAAACTTACTTAATCAATTAAAATTGGTCTTAACTACAATTTCAGATGTTAACTTATGTGAACAGTAAGGTGCATCGCAGGATCTGATTGATCTGCCTAGGTGTTTCAAAATCCTGAAAGGAGAAATTAATCTCAAATACAAATAACAAGCAAAAACCAGATGTAACTTCTCAGCAGCCTGTTAAATCACAATGTACTGGACAATTACACTGGTTATAAAGGACAGAATTCTTGAAACGGAAGCCAAAGCTGATGGAGCACCAGTGAATTAATGTGACATCCCTAAACTTAATTGCCAGTTTTTACCACATTTCTAATGACACGGGGAATTTTTGAAAATTGTCTTGGTTAGGTATAAGCTGGCAGTGTTGAAAGGTGGTATCAGCCAAACAGCATTTCAGACTTTGCGTAGTACTTTATTCCAGTTTTCTTCAGCAATTTCACGTCTTGCCACTGTGTTTGCAGAACTGCAGTACCTTTTGTGAGCGCCAGGATTAAATATATTGGTGTATAATATTAAAATTCTATTGGGATTATTAAGATTTGTTGCAGTACCTGTGTGTCTCAGGTGCACTGTCTTCCAAAAGATGTATTTCATAGTTCTTAAACTGGATAATATCTGCTGCACTGGCTCAGCAGATCACATAACAAAATTGGAGATCGAGCTGAGCTCACAGGTAGCATGATGTTTGTCGTGTTTTTGCAGCAGTCATAAAATCTGCTATGTTGATCAAATTTGGGTTATTTGCTAGTTAAAGCACTAACTTGAGTGTAATGGATTAAGCATTTTAAGTGCATCTACATAGATAAGAAAGGAGTGGCCATCTCTGCTCCCTCCCTTTCCAGGGTGGTGTGGGAATAAGGACTTAACCTTGATTTACTCCTGATCACTGTTGCTTGCTCTGGGACACAGGCACGTTACACGCAACCTAGACAGTCACACTTGATTTGGATTATGTTTTGGTTGTGCTTCCAGGGAGACTCGTCGGATGTTGGAAAGAGTGGTTTATCAACCAGGGAATCCAGAAACCGTAGTGTCAGTGGCGCGCTGGTACCTCCTGCGACATCTGTATGCCAAAGATGATTATGAATTAATAGATGTAAGAGTCTGGTTTATACAGAAATTCAACCTATTTACAGTGATTATCGTGATTGCAACTTGGAAGTGGGGTAGAGGGAGGCTGGGAGGGTGCTGGCTCACCTGCTCATGAGGCTGCAATGTTTAAGGATTCTATGCTGATGAAACATACCTCAGTTTTTGAAATTTTGTCGTTTGTTTGACAGTCTTCCATTCCCCCATGCAATACTAATGAAAAACAAACAGAAAAATCTCTTTCTAATCCAAACTGGCAAGAATTCTGCTAGTGACTTTTCAGTAGACATGAGGACCATTTTATCAGAACTTTACCAGAACTTACTGCTGCACTAAAAACGTATAATTTCCCCTAGCCTTTCTGGAACAGTGTGGTATCCTTGACCCAGAAGATCTCAGCAGTGGAGTGCTGTGCTTTCTGTACTTAAGACTTTTATTGTGTCTGTAATAGCGTGTTATTTTCAGTACAGAGTCAATGACACATTAGTTTCTGACAGCACTTCAGAAATGGCTTTGGTCAAACTCACCTGTCCACACAGCGCTCTCATGGGTTGCAAAACAGGGTGATTCACTTTGGCTTCTAATTGGAATCAGTTTGCTACTCAAACTCTGAATACAGTCACAAAAACCTCCTCACTGCTGCCACCCGCATGATGACACCCTCTTCTGCCCTGGTTAACAGCTGTTCCCTGGGGAAACTGAATCCCTAACAAAGTATGTTTGGAGGTACAGCACATCAGGTAGGCTGAGCCTTGATAAAAGTCCACGCACAGACATGCAGGTTCATAAAAACGCCAGAATTAATGAGGTTGAATGATCCTGGTATGATCTCGTTGCACTTGCTCATGCAAAGTCATCTGTACTTCCTACCAATGAGTACAGTACTAATAACGGCTAAAAATTTGCTTGATACTACTTAGTGGTTTTCCTTTTCAATATGTTTTATGTGATTGGATTACAAGAGAAGTGCCAGAAGCTTATGAACATCTGTGAGCATTAGGCTGAGTGGGAGCTTTTTTAACTAGTGGAAAAGCTGCTCATGCGAGGTGTGGAAAATAAATCAAGGGAAGGGTGAATTTAAATGGGGGAGGAAAAAGGATAACTTGGCAGTTTTGCTTAACTAGCTGCAGAGAATGTTCCTGTTTGGCAAATTTAGATTGATACTAATGTACTAGCAGGAGGCAAGTGTGTGTCGGCAGGGAGATAGGTCTCGTCTAGCTCTGCTTGTTTCTTTGCCAGCAGGTAACTTACTTGTCAGACTTGGTCTCAACCTTGAGTAACAAATGGTGCTGTAGCAGTGTGATGCAAGCAACTACAGGCTTAGCAGGCCACTACAGGGTGGGGGTCTTAAGTGCCTGATATTTTAAGCAAGCTGATGTGTAGTGTTGAATATTGCCTATCTGGGCTTATGGGTTACTCAGTCTTTTAGGGAAACTGCGTAGCAGGAAGTAAAATGCATTACAGATTGACAGTAAAATGCTAACAATAAAATTATGAAAATCTCATTTTTTCACAGTTTGTTTTCTTCTTTTTCTCTGCAGGTACTTATAGAAAATGCCAAAGCTAATGGAGATGTTAGAGCTCTGCAGCTAAATGAGACATTGTCATCAAGTGCCTAGTATGGACCATCTCAAGTGAAACATCTTCCGTTCATGCAAATTAATCAGTCCATCTCTAGGAACAATGTGGTTTGGGCTTTGTTTGTTTGTGTCTGGTTTTGGTCTTCTATTGCATCAGCTGGGACTTTGTCTTTAGTTTTATTTCTTTTTGAAGAAAAGCAGGTTATATCGGTTCCACCGTATGCTTTATATGAAAGGAAAACCCTGAATTTTGCTTTTGTTTTCTTCCTCACTGAAACTTCAGTGCTACTGGCAATGGAGAGTACTTTGTATTTTCCCCTTACCCACATACAGAAATAAAATATTAACTGTGCTGGCTGTGATGCAAGGTTTTCTTGGCACAGAATCTTACTGGCTAACTAGCAGCAAACTCTTGTTCTCTCCCAGATACTGTAAAACAGTCAGAGATTTAAAATACTTTTATTCTTCTGATATGCTTTGGTTTGGAGTTGAAACCCAAATCAACTTGGAACTTCATCTGTGGTGTCAGTTTATACTTTTCTTAATTTTTTTTTTTTTTTTTTTTTTTAGCTGATCTTCCTTACAGCAGTGTATCCTCTTGATTGCAGGCTTCAGTAAACATTCCCATCAAGAAAAGCTTGTGATCATCAGGGACAGGGTCGTATTTATAAATGTGTATAACAGGCTCTATTTATGTCTTGGTAGTTCTGCTGCTGACTGCTTAATTGGATGAATCATGACAGTGGTTTGAAAGGCGTGATTTCATCTTGCTTTTATGTACATGAAAATAAAAAAAAAAAGAAGCAGTGATTCTAATCTGTTAATGTTACCATTAGGGTTTTCAAGATGTTGACAAGAGTCACGATAGCTCTGTTTCCTGGTTTAAAGTTTCTTAAAATTACTGTCTGGCCACCAAAGTCTTACAACGGCTGTTATGGCTCTGTGTTAGAGAGGAGAAAGAGCCATTCCAGGAGCAGCGGGGCTGCATCGAGCATACGCTTTGGTTTTGGAACCGGTTGGTTTTGGGCTTAAAGAAAGCAGGATGCTGAGCTGGGGTGCGGGGGGTGTCTGCCACCAGCCATGTGTGGGGATCTCTGGAGCGCGGCCGAGAGCCACGAGCGCGCCACTGTCGTTTAAAGAGGAAACTGAGCTCAGTAGGCTGGCGTGGAAACCTCTCTGAATGGCAAGGATCCCTCCTTGTCTCCCACACTTTCGTTCTCCCACCCACCTCAATGCAAAATACCTTCCTTAAAAAGGCTTTTTTTTTTTTTTTTTTTGTAAATTTAGATTGATTGTGGATCCCTTCACAGCCTCCTGTCACGTCATCTTGAACTATCAGATATTAAAAAGGGAACGTTGCAAAAGCCAGACTCGTGACTCTCAAGACTAACTGTAACTTTTTTTTTTAGCTTGCTGCTATTAAAAGCCTGGAAAAGTTCTTGCAGCCTATAGTTCGTATCCTTGTCGTATGGTCTTGATATTTGTGCCTCCTACTCTCGCGGTATGAAAACCATCATCACCAGCCTGGCGTTAGTCTGTGCTTTGTTCAGCACTAAACCTGAACTGCTTTCTAACACCTCGGAGACCAGACAAATAACAGGCCAGAGAAACCAGCTGAGGAGCTGTCAACTATGAATATTCCCTATGAGGAAAAAAAACAAAAAAAAACAGTAGAGTGCTTTTTCTCTTCAGAAGACCATGAAGTTACTTTTCCTGTGATCAGTGCTGAACTCCTTGAACAAGATAATTACACAGCCCGGAGTTGTATTACGTGCCCTGTAGGAAGAAAACCCAACACATACTTCTGCCACCTACTCGGTGAAAAGCACTCGGGGAACATGAGTTTAAACTTATGGAAAGTCCAACAGTATGAGGTAAAAATCTTGCCCTCCCCGTTTTTTGACAGTGTCTAGGCTCTGCAAAATCAGCACTTTGTAGACGGTCTGCTCTAACACTGGAAACACTGTAAATTCGTGCAGGTTGAGACAGCCCTCTATTTTATGTTCTTGTAGAGCTCAGCTTTGGAATGCAAAGTACTGCGTGAAGGCACATAAACACCACTGAGTTGGGGCACAGAGAGTTGTTGATGGATTTCACTGCCTGGGAAGTCGTGTGTTCAGCGGCTGTGGCCGTAAAGGGGAGAAAATAACACTTCCCAACTGTAATTTGTTTTATGATGTTGGCTTATGCTACAGGCAGAGTGGAATGAGATCTAATTAATTTCAAGGTAGAACTTTTTGCCACCTCAGATATGAGGGATTTTATGTGCTTCTTACATTTCCACTTGTACAACTGCGGGTCAGTGGCTAGCTTCTGAGAATTTTATTTATATGTTTTGGTGATACATGTTCATCTCCTTCTCTGTATTTCTCAAGAACTGCTGGGTTGGATTTCTGCTCGGCTTCTGAGCTTCTCTCTGAGCAGTATCACAAACTACAGGGGGTGACTGCGTTAATTTTGATAGTCTTCCTAACCTTGGAGTTTAAGAAAAACACAGATCTGTACTTCTCACTCCCCAGTGCTTTTGTTTGATACCTTTTGTATTTTAAAAGAAATATTTTTTTAAAAAAAATTCATAGGTAAAAAAACCCCACGAGAACTGTTATAATGTGCCACAAATGCACTTTTGCAAGGAAAAGTACATCCCTAATCCCTCAGCCCAGTTGAATATCATCCTGACTGTATAGACTTTAGCTTTCCTTTTCTCCCAGTTAATTTTCTTTTTACTGATTTAACTGAACAGCTGGCAGTTAAATAACTTTTAAATTTGGTGTTCTCATGGGAGAGAGGGGTCATTTTGGGTTTAGTCACAGTGTGAAGCAATAAATACCAAGGTAAATCCTTCACGCAGTGAAGTCACTCAGACAGTAGCAATGTTCCAAATATGTATTCATGTGGGATACAAATTTATAATTAGGCCCTCAGACCTTTCTGCCATAAAATTGGTGCTTGAATAAAGCAACATTTGGCTGTGCTGTACGGCCCTGTGAGTGAACGGTGAGACCAAAATGCAGATTCAGAGCAGCTCAGAAACTGCTGCACGTTGTCGGGGTTTCAGCATTGCTGGTTCCCTGCTGCTTGTAGGAAATGTCTGCAACTTTGGTGGCTATTCTTTGTCTTTGTCAAGCTGTGAGTGATTTCTAGGACTTCTTACTTCCTGGAGAAAGTTTAACTGTACTGAAGTTTCTGCCTGCAGGAGCAATGTGGTTAATTGCCGAGGTGGCATTCCGTCGGTTGGGTTCTGGCCATCACACTGTGCAGGTGTGGCTTCTTGGAGAAGCCACCTGAAATCCACGGCTCTGAGAAATCTGCTTTTCTGTAGAGCAAAAAGCACAACAGAATTGAGATGCGGATTATCGGAGGAGGATTATCTGAGCCCTTTATGAATTTTCTTCTCTGGGCAGTGGACAGTATTAGGCTTTCTGGAAACAAATGTACTGCAGAAACTCAGGTTTTTATTGCAATTACGTTGTGAGCTCCTTTTTGCCCTCCCTGCCAAAGAACTCACATTAGCTTCTGTTGGGAAATTATACTGATACATTTCTTTTGCCCTGCTCCCAGAGTTTTTCTGCTTATTTCCAGATTGTTTTTCTTGTATTTTGAAGAAAAAAGCCAACACTATGTCAGTGACATTTCTGAGCGTTCTACTGCAAACCACCTCTTTTATTCAGTCAAACAGAAATGAGAAATAAACCCTCTTGACAATGCATCTGCTAATAATTAACTTGCATTTTGTCACCTGTACCAAATTTATTAGTTACTTTTAATGGCCCAGTGATTTATTATAATAGGTGCAAATCATGCATCAGTAGATGTTCTGATACCAGTTTTCATAATGCTGTTACTACCTACACCTTGTGTGCAGCTGGAGGAATTTATTAAATCTGATTTCAGTAGTCACACCAATCTAAAACCAATTTAGCTTATGCCAGGGCTGGACTAACTACACTTAATAACCGAGTATTTGTTTTATTAAAGTCCTTTACTGTGAATACTCTTGTAAGAAATCTGCTTGTAAAATTCTAAGTCAATCCTTAAAGCTTAACTTTTCTTCTACAGTGGAGTACTCTCTTGTAAAATTGGTGTGAAAGTGACTGTTGGTGTTACAGAGTTGTTGGTTTTGTTGCTGCACGGTATCATAACTAGAACAACATCCTACAGGGACAGGGGAAAACAAAATCGGCAGTGTCCAAAGTCAGTGTCCAGTCTTGAACTCTGGGCTGCCTCTCACTGGAGGGAGCACCTGCAAGAGTGGACAAGGCGTGCTCCTGGTGTTCAGTCTTCTAGGAGATCACTTTCATTGTATCTTTTTCATGTCTTTCTGAATTTTCTTTTTTTCAAGTTTCAGCCTTGTGTTCTGTATTTGTTTGAGCAGCTCCAGGGACTCGTGAATGGTTCGAAATCCTGATAGAGGAATAGAAACAGTTAATTAGTGGTGGCTTTCAATGCACTGAAAGATTCTTTTTCTTTGCAATCTCTGACCCATGTTTAATACAGACTACATTAAATCCAACCTATTTGATCATTTTATTGAATACCGTGGATGTGTGCTGCTGGGGTTGCAAGCTCCTTGCTGTAGGAATTGTATTTTCCAATACATTGGGCAACACCAAGCACGACTACATGTAGCCATAAGCTGCAGTTGACATCAGACTTGTGGTGTGGAGCAAAGAAAATACTATCTCCTTAAAACCAAGAGTATTGTTAGCCTTAAAGCGCATTGTTTTTTCATTGAGCATTGGGGGTTTGGTTTGGTTGGCGTTTTTTTAAGTCAGCAATCCTCACTTTGAATCAAAGACTTTGTTTGTGCAGGGTTTGTGCTGCGGATCTCCCAGAGTTGTAGCAGCTCTAAGTGAGGATTACGCTTCATCTGAGATGGAGGTGGTTTTGTTGTGCCCTTCGGGGGAGAATGGGAGCTCAGCTTCACCAGTGAAGCATCTCTGTGTCTGTGTACAGGTACATGAAAAGGTAAGATGGGAGTGTGCAGACATGCTTTTTTCCAAAAGAGAGCTGCAGAGCACGCGATGCACCTTTTCTGGACCACTGTGCAGTCGAATATTGTCAATAAAGACTGGAAAAGTAGAGTTTCAAACTGCCGTTACCTACCTGTTACCAGATTGAAATAACTTTCAAATTACAGCGTAGTAGTTCTTTACATTTGTCCAGCGTGTCACATAGACTTACTAGCAAGGATTAAAATTAGCTCTCTTCCTCTTTTTCTTTCTTAAAGTGCTTGTTGTAACATGGCAGCTGATGACATGTTTTTCTTTTTCGAACAGTTGTTTAATATGGATTAATTTTGTCACTGCTAAGTCTATATAGTTCAACCAAATCCCTGCACGGTGCTTAGAATTTTATAAATTCCAGACATGTCTCTGACTCCCAAGATGCCAATCTGTGCTGAAGCACAACCAGCTGCCGAGACAGGCTGGAGGCTGCCTCTGTGCCCTTCGTGCTCCTCCACACCACTTCAGTGGCCTCTCTTACCCCTTTTTTGGGGGTCGGCCCCTGCCAGAGGGCTGCCGTGGGAAACAGCGATCCTTGGCTTCGTGTTTCAACATGAGCACAGCCAGAGTTTGGTTTAAACACATCTCTTCTGTCGTTAGTCTCCGCAGGCAGGGCCTTGAGGTTAAGAACCCCTTTCAGCCACAGAAACTTTTATTCTGAAATTTCTTAGCCACAGTTTGCTTTGAGACGCTGTCTTGAGCTCACTCCGATGGTCTCGTAGACAGCCAAGCCTTCCCGTGTCAAGCTGCACACAAACCTGACCTAATTTAGAGGTTGGTTTGCTGCGGCTTTGCAGCAAGGCTCGTAGGTGGGTTGCAGCTGATGAAGGAATCGGAGCTGAAGCAAAGCACTGGGGTCCCTGATCCCAGACAGCTTGGAAGACAAGAACCAGACGCTTGAGTTTCAAGCGAGAACATGTAAGATGTGAAGCCCTCGTGTAATGATTTTCAGCCATCTGTTCCCTTGGAGAGTGGGCTGAGTGGGGTTTTTTTGATAACCTGATGCCTCCACTATTTCCATCATCTGCTGCAAGTGGAGGGAGTTGCAGTAGATGAGGCAATGGCCTCAAGCTGCCCAGGGCAGGGTCAGGCTGGCTCTGAGGAAGGATTTCTGTGCAGAAGGGGCTGTTGGGCGTTGGAATGGGCTGCCCAGGGCAGGGGGGAGTCCCCGGGATCCCTGGAGGGGTTGAAGAGTCGGGCTGAGCCAGCGCTGAGGGATCTGGGGGAGTTGGGAACGGTCAGGGGGAGGGTCATGGTGGGGCTGGAGGAGCTGCAAGGGCTTTTCCAACCCTGATGTGATTCTGTGAGGTTTGAGTCGCACAGGACAGATTACAACGGGCACAATCTTCCTCGTGGAGGCCGTGTGCATAGTGCCTGGTGAAAGCCTTTCTAATTGCTGCTGAAAGCTGGACAGCCAGGATCATCTCGGATTGGTGAAGCCGTTCATGCCCTGTGCGATGCACTGGTGTGACTGTCCCCGTGGGAAGCAGCTGCCGCGTGATCTAACCGCTCCCCTTCGCTGGCGCGACGCCGTGGCACGGAGCTGTAACTCATACAGGTGCCTTTCTCCAGCTGCCCGTGGCTGAGAATGGGAAGTAAAGGATGGAAATGCCACAAAAC
Source organism: Athene noctua (assembly GCF_965140245.1). NCBI lineage: Eukaryota > Metazoa > Chordata > Aves > Strigiformes > Strigidae > Athene > Athene noctua. The sequence continues at coordinate 90,095,572 of NC_134077.1, read as the reverse complement.
CATCAAACACTGGTTCAGCAGCAGGCACCGTGAAAAGGGAATGTGACCGGTGCCTCCCGACAAACGTTAGGCTTTGCTAACGGGAGAAACGGGTGCTCTAAAAAATCTGGAAAACGGGTTATGAAATGGCCTTTTAAATGATCTTACCTTGAGACTCTGAGGAAGGAAGAGCAACCTATGTGCAAATGTCCTGCTGGCTGTTTGCAAAGACAAGCGGGCTAGTCCATACACCCCTATACAGGGTTTGGGGAGAGAAATAGTCACTTTAATGCGTATTTTACTGGAAGTTTATTTCCTGGAGCAGCAAGTTACTGTAGAAATTTATTTTAGAAACAAATGCATGAGAGCCTATCCTCACCTGATCTGTACTCATTCTGCATTTCCTGAAGCTCCTTCCAGACCTGTCTTTCAAATCTGGTGATTCTTGCACGCAGGTTTTTTTCACCACTTTTCATCTGGTTCAACTGCTTTTCGTATTTTGGGGGTTCATCCATTCGTTCTAGCTTTAGTGACAGACGTAGGAGCTTTTCTTCTACCCTTTTTTCTGCTCTTTCCTTTAAATACACAACACAGAATTATAGTGAGACACTTTACGTATGCCCACATTAACCACCTCCTGCCAGCCACCCCTTTGGTCGGTCCTGCCTCCTAATCCCACACATGACAGCACCGAATAAATGCAGGTGAGGTCTGGTACCCTGGAGGATGTGTCAATCCTTTCTTCCCCGATGAACCACAAAAACTGCAAAATTGGGTCTTGGCCAGGACAAAGGTGCTTTATTAATTCCTATTTGATTCATTTATTCATTTAAATCCAGCGATTTGTCTGTGGCGGGGAGCTGTAACTCATCCAGGTGCCTCTTTCTCCAGCTGCCGTTGGTTGAGAATGGGAAGTAAATGATGGAAATGACACAAAACCATCAAATGTCACTTCAGCAGCAGGCTCCGTGCAAAAGGGAATGTGCCTGGTGCCCCCTGACGAAGGTTAGGGGCTTGGCTAACAGGAGAAACGGGTGCTCACAGTGTGAGATGGGGAACTCAGACAACCCCTTTCAGGTTGTTTTCATGCAGCCATCTCAAGCCCAAGCTTTCCAATCCAAGAGGTGCAACACTGCGGTGTAAACCCAGCTCAGCTGACTGAAGAGGCTGAGCCCTGAAAGAGCTGCCTGAGGGGTGGCAAGCAGCCCTCCCTCTTCTGAGCTCAGCACAGCTTCCCTTCTGTGCTCAAACCTGTGCTGCGCAGCTCCGCCCCCCGCCCCTTCCTTGGTATTCCAGGTTGCACCAGGTCCTCTGGTCAACTGAAACCTGGCCAATACGGTCACAATCCTCCGCCCTTCTCTCGCCCTCGCTGCACAGGGGAGTCCTGTGGGCCCAAGGCGATGGCTCTCCCTCCCGAGGAAGGTGTGTGCAAACCTGGCGGAGCTCTCTGAACCTAAACAGAGCTCGGCACGGTGGTGGAACACACGCCGAGCCTACAACGCGGGCAGCTGGTGGAGGGAGTCAGCTCCGGGAAGAAAGGATTGAAGCTCATCTTCAACTGCTTTTGTCCTGCGTTCGTGCTGAGGTTTCCTTCAGCTCCCAGCAACGGAGCTCTGCTTCCACTGAGGTGACAGCCAGAGGACCAGCACACGTATGTGTGCACAGAAAACAAACACGTTCCTTATTCAACCTATTGACGAGTGGCTTTGAAAGCTTTACCTCCTGTTAACTGTTACGAAATAGATGAAAATCTCTTTTAATTATTACTCACAGATAAATGAGGTCATAGAAATAAGAAATCAATGGCTGTTGTGATCCTGAATAAGAGACTAGAATGAGTAAACTGTTGTGAGGCTGCAGGTGTCCAGCCAGTCTGAAGTCATGGTGCATCACGCTGTGCTACTCCTTGGTCCCATGTACAGCCCTCAGCATGGCCAAAAACCCAGCCTAGTTAATCCCTGGGTAAATCCCGGGATTGAAACCTCTGGTTTAGGTATGTTTAAGATTATTATAATATTTTAACTTACAGAGACCTAAGAAATGGGTGATGACTAAAATGTCTGGTTTTAATGGTTCTTAAAGGTTCTAAGATTAACTTCTCAGAAATCAGAAATGTTAAATGGAACATCGAGGAAAGGTTGAGGCAGACAGATGAAGAAAGAGGCTGTTTGAGGATGGATGGCTTGATGGCCCTGAAACAGACCAACAGACCATGTGGTCAGGAGCAAAACCAGAGACAGGAACGAAGAGGACTTGCGGACCGATGGAAATTTATGGACGTTTTTCTTCACTGAAAGAACAGAGAATTGAAACATCAAAGGAAACTAAGGTGAACTTTCTATAATGTGATGGTTTAGAATCCCGATATAAAGAGGAGGAGGGACCGATGCAAGTTGCCAGTCACTGAGGTGGGGGCCCAACTCTGAGTTGTCTGTGTGATAATAAAGGCAAACCAAGAGTGGAGCCCATTCTGTTACGAGTATATTTTATTTGTCTTTATTATTAACGCTGTATTTTTTGACATGGCAATCTCCCTTAGGGGAGAGTAACCACATATATTGGTGTGTTTTCTGCAAAATGATCACAAAAACTATTAGCGGAGGAAGGGAATCCCAGCGGTGTCTTTAAGGCAAGAAATATTTTTAATATCTTCCTGACTGCACTAAATGTTGGTTGCATTGAGTACAAGAGTTGGAGATTGAAGCTCAGGAGTGTTTTAGTTCCAAGCATCGTCTGAAACTGGTCTTTGAGCAGCCTTCACCCCAGCACTAAGATATGGCATGTTTCGATCACTTTTGAGCTCTGAAGTGGAATGAACCACGCACAGCAAAGGAGGAGAAGCTTTGAAAGCTGTGAAGGAATTAACTAAAAGGCCTCGGTCCTGTGCCAAGTGCTGAGTGCTGCTGTGGAGCCAAAACACACCGTGTTTTCATGTACCGGCCGCGGGAGGGTGAGGGTTTGTCTTTCAAACCAGGCTGGGGTTGAAGAGGATCCCTTCCTCTCCTGAGCCTGCCCACAAGTGACTCTGGGGGGTGCTCTGTGGCGGCACCGCGGCTCGCCGGGGGACAGGACGACACCACGGGCAGGTATGTTGTGGTTACACGGATGTGAGGCGGAGCCATAATCTGGGAAGGTTTTATTTCCTGGGATACCCAGAGCATTTTGGATCTTCACCCTCAGAAACAGAAATCACCAGGATGAGGTTCGAGCCCTGAGCTCGCTGTCGGCCCTGTCTGAGTGAGAGGTTGAACTTTATGACTTCCCGATCCCCCTTTCAACACAAAATAATTTACGATTCCACGATTTGCGTAACTCATCATTTCACCGGTCGCCCTGAGACACCTGGTTTTGCGTTAGGTCTCGTTTTTTGTGTGTGATTTGGTACCTGCTGGGATCGAGGTGGCAGGAGCGGCGCGTCTCACTCCCAGTCCTGGGAGGGCTGGAGGCCGCCCAGCGCCCGTCCTGGACAGACTTACCAGCCCCTCCTTCACCCAGTCAAACAGCTGATGCCCGCGCTGGACTTGATCTTCTTCAGACCGGGTCAGCTGCGCTTCCGTCCACTTCCGATGAGTCTGCATCTGATCCCTGAAGTCACTTAGAACACTTGTCAACCTAAAATCAGGATTATTTTTTTAGTAACAAGACTAAGGCTTAGTCAGTGTTATGGAGGAGTCTTGAGTCACTTGAGTAAATTGCTTAAATTACTCCAAATCTCCTCAATAGCTTCCTAACAAGCCCTAAGCTCAATTATTTTATTAATCCTTACCTTGAAGGTTGTACCTACATGCCACAATGTTATTTCTGTAGCGTGGTCTACTTTAGGAAAATACCTGAGGGCTGAAAAATGTTAATTTCCCATTTGCATTAACTCTATTCAAAGTAGATGAGGAAATCACACTGTCCCACTGAACATTGACTGCATTGCTGGGCACTGGGGAGAGCAGCAAAATCGCTTGTGATCTAAAGATGAAGTTCATAAGAATAAAAAAAGTTTATAACTAAACGAGAAAGAGAATGTGGAGTTGTCTTTGAGGCAGAAGCTGGCTAGAAATGTAAAAACCTACCCAAAGGGAACGAAGAAGGCAGCGCCTGGAGGAGAGTGAGGAACAAATGCTGCTCCCATCAAATCTGCAAAATGTCAGGTGAAAGGGAACTACACAGTTTAGATTTTGCTTTTCTTACGCTGCAACATGTAATTTACAACATGAACCGCAACGAGATGTGAACTTAGGTCCAAGTTGTAGTCGTATATATAAATTTTCATGCTCGTGCATATGACCTGACTGTAGGAGTGCCACGAAGGATTTTAACATAATGGTATTAATTTCTAAGACATTTTTGTGCACAAACAATGATTGCTTGAAATTTGTTGGGCCCCAGTTAGGATACAAACCACCAGGTAAGGAGCAGGATTTTGCAACTAGACCTAGTGCTTATGGCGCTTCTAATATTTAATATCACGTTTCAAAAGGGTGTTTGAGTGAAAGTGGTTTTTATACTGAGTGATTGATAACAGCTCCGTATCAGCCTAATGAAGTGATAATTGCCATCAGCACTCTCTGTAAATGTGGTAAAAAAAAAAAAAAAGTTAATGATAGCAAAATAAGTGATGTGTTATTGCAGTTTGCTATAGTGTCTTTTCCAGATCTTCTACATAATCAGCCTGTTAGGTCAGTTTATCACTTTTACTCATTTCAGCAGTGCTAAGATCTGATTCTTCAGGATTAAGATCTTGTAGCACTGAGTTTGCCGTTTCCAGCCCTACCGTGCACACAGAGTTTGCTTCCTGGAGCACTGATCTTTGTTCCCGAGAAAAGCAAACGCAAGAGCCCGCTGACGACACGGACCAGTGTCCAACCTGAGCACGGGGAGGGGAGGTGTAAAGAGGTTTTCTCAGGCCCAACGGCGAGACGTCTGTCTGGGATAACAGGAATTGCTGCCCAGACCCTGTTCTGGAAGGTCTGGCAGGGAGGGAGGCAGCACCCTGCCACAGCCACCGCTGCCTGCCCCAAGGTCGCTGCCCATGAGTGGAGGATCTTCCTCCCTGAGGATGAGTGAACGGGTCCATCGGGCACAAAACAGAGCTGCCATGGCATTGTTTGTGGTAAGACTGCCAAACAAATTTGGGGAATATCACTTAATGGGTGAAGATGAATTAACCGTGAATGACAAAACTGATGGTCAGCTCTGCTCAAAGGCTCAAAACCACACGTTGTGTCACTGGCAGCTGGCGTCTGACTTTGCCTCCATTCCTCTGAGGTTGGCAAAGGGGGAAGAACGAAATACGTAAACCTAAAAATTAATTATCTGAGACTGAGTGCAGGCAACTCAGAGAAGATTTGGCAAACTCTGCCTTGGGGAGAAGGGGGCGAACCACACAAATAATTGATTTTACAGAAAGTTATTTAGCAAACACTGGAAGTGATCGCTATGACCCCCACGAGCAGTTACGTGAGGTGACACGGCCTGTGTAGTTCCGACCAAACGATCACAACAGGATTTTTGGGATGCAGTTCCTGCAAACCCCATCCGAATGTGGCTGGGGCCCATCTCGAGGAACACACTTGACAGTGACAAGATGATGATTAATAATATGATTATTTTGTATTTGTATTCATTTTATAACATCAATGATTTAATAATAAAACCGCCCCATGTTTTATTTTATTTCTTTGATTCGCATCCCTCCTGCATGGAGCTTATAAAAATGTATCTACCAGGAGTGAGGCTCCAGAGGCAGACGATTTGCCATAGTCTCAGCCCAGCAAAGCCCTGAAATATTAATAAGGGGATACTTGTAGATATTTAATAATGAATATATCTATGTATCTATATATGAATACTATTCCAGTAGTGCTACCATAAATTTTCACATGTGAAAATAGATCTATTGGCAATTGAATTGACTTTGTGGAGTTGAGTGCAGCTATTCCAGCCTAACTGACCCTGAGAGGTAAGCGTTCACTCCCCTGCCAAGGGCCAGATTCCTGAGCAAGGCACAACTCCCGTGAAATCTGTAAATATGTTTAAAATTCATCTGGTTTTCAGTAACAATATCAGTTTTTACTTTTACAATACAACTGCCAGCCCACAGTCGAAGACAACTGGGTCCCAGACAGCTGCATGTCAACTGAAGAGGTAACTCTGGGCTTTAAAGCTGATTTAAACGTGCCAGATTTTATGTGGAAGCTCCAGTCTGTTCCAGAAGTTAAATTTTACTTCAGCTCTATAAAAAGAATGCATAAATTTGGTAGGCTTTTAAAGGAGCTATATAAAAGGAGACAGACATTCCCCCAAGGGCACGCTATCTTAATCAAATTTTATATTAACTGGAATAAAATCTCAACATTTAGTAAATAAGTCTTTTTGATTTTACATTAAATAAACAATGCCAGCACATCTCAGTGTCTTGAAAGCCGACTCTCTCCAAGCTTCCTATTTCTGATGACGATTTCAGCAAGCTCTCGTTAACTTCTGAGAAACTCAACATTTACCTCAATTAAGTTTTCCAATTTCTTTCTTTTCTGTCATCATTCCATTTTTCCTTCCCTCTTATTTTGGTTTCATTTCTTGTCCCTTTCACATCACCACTGCTCTCTGTCTCCATCTTCCTTCTTCCCTTTTCCTGATTTTAATTCAATGCCCACTTTAGCTGTTATTTCCCCATTCACCCCTTTTCCTGTTGTCCTGATGAGAACTTTCTTCTGTTTAAAAGTTCCAACTCATTTTTACTTCTGAATACAATTCAAGTAAAATCTTAAATAAAATGAATCTTTATTCAAATGCTTCACTGTTTTAAGCAGCGGAACTATCACCTTTGAAATACCATTATTGCAGGATTATTATAATTACATTTTCAGTTATTTGTGCTGGGCTGTTTTGCATTGTTTTGGATACAGATGCCAGATACTTTTGTTCATTGCATCCTTCCCTGGAGCTCCCTCCTCTCTAAAACCCATCAAGATTAAAATGGCGCCCTAAAAAAAAATACTTATGCAGATAGAACGGGGAAAATGTACGGGCAAGGAAGAAGGAAATAAATCACAAACCTGTGGGCACATGAGGCTGTGCAGCTACACCAGCCTTGTTCCCACCTTTCTTCATCAGCATCGCCCCTGCCCCGGGGGGCTGTCTCAGAAATGGACAGACGGTGCAAATGCACAAAGAAAATGTCTTGTTCTGTCATTAGGCAAGTCAGAAATTAGCCCCAATTAAAATGGTAAATAGCCTCTTTGTATTTGGTGCCTTTCTTTTAAGTATGGCAAGTGAATTGGTTACATACCTTCCTTCTTACAGGGTGGCATTTAGTGCCTCATTTTAACAATTAACATGCAAGACAATATCCTTTCATTACGTATTTTCATTATTTTATGGCACAGATCTTCATTAACCTTCTCCTAGTGTTTTGAATGGATGTTAATTAACAGGTTTGTTTTGCTGTTTCATGGCAACCTGCTCATCATGCTAAAGCATTCCATGTGAATTATCATAACGAAAAACCCTCCATCACCTACTTGAAATCCAGAAGTTGCAATTCGTGATGTTGATCTCCCCAGACTGCCTTTAAATTCGAGCTTTGATCAGAGTTGGAAGCCTCTATCTTGCCTAATAGCTGCATCACCTGGTGAGAATTCAACAGAGAACGCCTTTATGAGCCAGACTGTGAGCGCTCACATTTAAATATGCATTATGACTGCAAGCATGGAAAAAGAACAGCTAACATTAAGTACATAAAAGTACGGCTACACAAAAATGAACTTTTCTCACAAATAATTTCATTCAGTTGACTGAAAACTTGAAACCCTTGAAAGCATGTGTGTGTTGGCTGCCCAACTACCTAATGGCATCCCAAGAAGTGCAAAAAGAGGAGAGGCTCCCCTGCAGTAACAGATGCTCCGGTGGATACGGCATTAAGATGGAACCAGGGGGACCCTGATCAAAGCGTCCCTGCCCTTGCCACGTCCAGGCGGGGCTGTGCATCCCCTCTGGGCCGCGGGGTATCCCAGGTGCCTGATGCCCTCAAACGCTTCTTTGGTTGGAGATGTCTCCTTCACGGGATCATTCGTTGTTGGGGTGAGGGGGAGGGAAACTGCTTCACCAACCTGGCCCATGGGCTGAGGGACCTCAACTGGGCTGCAGAGGACAAGGTGGACTGGCGAGGTGCAGCCACGCAGCCCACGTCTTGCAGGGATGGACGAGCAAGCTCTCCCTTGGCAGCAGTGACCTGTCCGCATTGGGCTCTACGGGCAGGAAAAGCTGGAAATATCCCTTATAAGAGTTGCGAGTTCAGCCCATGGAAGATCCAGCAAGCCAAGGGCACTGAGCTGCTCATCTGCCATCTGCACGTCTGACTTTGTACAATTGGTGTGAAAATGTGATGCCGAGGGGTCCCCACGCCTCGGTGACGCAGTGCGGTGGAGCGGTTTGGAAACACTACAGATGCTCCAGCAGCTGCATCCACTAGTTCAAGAGAAGTTGCCTGTCCATGTGCCTCTAGAAGAAGGAAGGTGAGTGACTCAGGGTATTAGAAGCCACCAGAAACCCATTTCTCACTCAATCTCACCCACCATGACCCTGTGCAACCTGGGTTACGTTGCCTGCCGCTGCAGACACTTCATCTTGAAGGGCAGTCTGATGAGAGGGATGAGGGTCCAGCCTGCCTGCTCCCAGTTAATTACAAAATGAAAGGGGCTGGAAAATCCCCAGTTTTCTTCACAGATTTCACACCAAACTAGCACAAAAATTCTCGGTGAGGAGATGCCACCACCTGCTTGTCAATGACAAGAAGGTGCCGCCGAAGACTCATTATGTTGGCTTGGTAATTTCTCCCTTCACAGCAACAGATGATCCTTTTCAGAAATAATTTCCTTTCTTCTTTCCTACAATCATGTGAGAACAACTTCTTCCCTTTTCAGCTGAGGAAGTTTCTTCTGCATCCTGCTCCATGTATGTCTGCCCTGACTTTAATGGTTGGACTCAGTTGGTCTTTCTCAACCTCAATCATTCTGTGATTCTGTGAGAGATGATTCTGTGACTTTTACATGATTTTGTGTACTGTTTCATGCGACTCTGGCACACACACCTGCTCCCTTCCCTGTTTCCAGGTGAAAAAAAACATTTTTCATAGGTATTCAAGGAGACAGATGTCCGAAGGGTGTCTTTAACAGAATTCCATGTAAGATACTGTTTTTTAAGTAATTTGAGTAGTTTTTCCTTGCAGAAGAGGACCTTGGGTAGCCAATAGCTGGCACTGTGCCTTGTGCAGCAATCAAAATACACTAATGAGATTGTATTTGATACCAGAGTGTGTGAAAAATCGAATGTCCCACATCTGCTCCATCCTGGCAGGTACGGGAGACGTCTCATTTGGAGCAGGAGCAGAGAGCCTTCGTGCTGCAGGTTGAGAGAGCTGTATTTTCCAGTACAACTGGATTCTTGTAAAATATTACTGCTAATGCTCCTGATCCTGCTAGAGACTCCAAACATGGTGATGAACACAGTGAGCCTCTCACAAGGAAAGGCCAGCTATAAGGAATGGTAGGCACTGGCAGCTCTTATCCCCTGTTGGCTTACCCACTCCATGGAGAAAAAAAAACCACTATCACACAAAGCACTGTTTTCCAAAACTTTTTCGGTGTTATACTTTCAAAAGCTTTTGAAATGCTGCCAAAATTAATATGGAATTAAATATATGCTATTAGATGTCTCCCTGCCACTGCCTTAAATCTGAAGAGAAAACAGCAGACTTAGACGGCTTTTTTTAGATCCAAACTGCCTGCAACTGAAATTTCCAGATGCATTTGAATATTAATCACACTGAGAATAAGTAATAGGTCATTTATGATCTGAAAATCCCCAAATCCTGGAATATTTTTATTATCTGTTTTTATTACCTTACATCTATTATGAACGCCACTGCCAGATGGAGGTCAGTGATGGGTGGTGTCCCTGGGGTGCGTACTGGGACCAGAATTGTTTGATGTTTTCATCAGGGACACAGTGGGATCGAGGCCCCCTCAGCGAGTTCCCCCCGACACGGAGCTGTGTGTGCGGGGACACGCCGAGGGCAGGGATGTGCCACCCAGAGGGACCTGGGCAGGCTGGGGAGGGGACGGGCAAACCCCATGGAGTTCAACAAGGCCAAGGGCAAGGTCCTGCCACGGGTCGGGGCGATCCCCAGCACAAACCCAGGCTGGGCGAGGGGGGGCTGGAGAGCAGCCCCCAGGAGAAGGACTCGGGGGGGGGTCGGGGGGTGGAAACTGCCCGTGAGCCAGCACCGTGCGCTGGCAGCCCAGAAAGGCCCCGTGTGCTGGGCTGCACCCAGAGCAGGGGGGGCACAGGGCGAGGGGGGGGATTCTCCCCTCTGCTCCGCTCTGTGAGACCCCCCTGCAGGGCTGGGTCCAGCTCGGGGGCACCAACAGCAGAAGGACACGGACCTGCTGGAGCGGGGCCAGAGGAGCCACGGAGATGCTGGGGGGGCTGGAGCCCCCCTGTGAGGACAGGCTGGGAGAGTTGGGGGGTTCAGCTGGAGGAGAGAAGGCTCCGGGGAGACCTTAGAGCGGCCCCCCAGGGCTGAAAGGGGCTGCGGGAAAGGGGGGGGACTCGTCATCAGGGGGAGGGATAGGACGGGGAGGAACGGTTTAAATTGAAAGAGGGCAGATGTAGATGAGCTGTAAGGCAGAAATCCTTCCCTGTGCGGGGGGTGAGGCCCTGGCACAGGCTGCCCAGAGCAGCTGTGGCTGCCCCCTCCCTGGAAGGGCTCAAGGCCAGGCTGGACGGGGCTTTGGGCAACCTGGGCTGGGGGAAGGTGGCCCTGCCCAGGGCAGGGGGTGGGAACTAGATGACCTTTAAACTGAAATTTTTCTGATTCTATGATTCCACAGTATCATGAAAAACTTATCTTTTTCATTAAAAATCCTGACGTATTGTATAAATACTGTGTCAGTCTTTAATATCAGTCAGCAATTAGGAGAAGAAGCCATGTTTGTATGTGCAGAGTCACGACTCACCAGGTATTTCACCGTACGCTCCTCTACTCACCTTCTTCTCGAAATCGGCAGCGCAGTTTTTGAGGGCAGAGTGAAGGCCATAAACCTCTTTGTCAGTCTTCTGTGCCTCACGCCTGATGACGCTGATGTCCGCCGCCAGCTTCGCCACGCTCGCCTCACATCTGGAGTCAAACCAGGGACAGGGGAGCCTCTGCAGGGGTGCTGGGGGCTGGCGCAAGCTGACCACAACAAATACAGCCCCCCAAGACCACCCTGGTGAGGGGAAAAATGGGCAGAGACACCCCATTGCATCAGCCCTGGTCCCCAGTCCCCTTCCAGACTGTGGAAGTGCTGGGGAAGCGATGGTGGGGAAGCGGGAGGCAGCCAGAGGCGGGTGCAAGGGAGGAGCTGCAGGAGCCGTCCAGAGCCCGTCCCGCTAGAACAAGTCCCCGGCCTGATTTCCCACTGCCCAGACTCAACGAATTAAATTGAATCTGAAGTGTAAATCACGAGGCTAATCTGAACTCCAAGCACGCCCAGGTTTTTGATGCCTTCCAAGTGAGTTGTGCCTTCCGCAGCCGCCCCAGCCTGCAGCCTCCGCGGCCGGACCCAGGTCGCTTTTAGAGAAAAAAAGAACAAAACTTGCTGTTTTGGAAGGAGCGTTTGTCAGTTGCTATTTGAACTCTTTCGGTTGCATTCAACAGAACATCTCGTCGCATTTAAAATGGACAAACAAGTGATGTGAGAGTGGCAGAATTAATAGAGTAGCCCAGGAATTGAGTAACAGTCAAGCAGAAATCCTTCCCAGGTAGAATGAATGACTGCTTCAGCCCCTCTCTTTCATGTGTATACATACAGATCTACACGCACACACGTTGTGTATGTATAGTATATGTGTACTTAAATATATATATTAAAAAATATATTTAATTTTTTTAACATGCCCAAGAAGCTTTTCTTCAGTGTATATGTAAGTATACATAAACCATCTAAATATCCCTAAACCGGAGTACATGTAAATACACATACTTAACACAAACAAGGAGACACAGAATTCCCCTTCTGCACCCCTTCTTCATGCTGTTCCCCCCAGGAATTGCTGCCTGCCCCAGCGTAGGTAGTACTCAGAGAAAGAGTGTGGGAAGAAATACCTTAAGGCCACAAATTAGTGCACAAGTTAATATAAATAACAGAATGGAAGTTGAGTGAGGAAAACAGCTAAGTTTTAAAATGCCAAAGAAATTATCCTTCAAAGAACCACCACTGAATAAAGCCAGTGTTGTTGACAGATAAAGGATCTAAAGGGAAATTTTGACATTTTAAATAGACCAGCTTTTTGTCATCTGATGATGGTTAGATATTGTGATACACCTACAGAGCTTGTAGATCAAGGAAATTTTTAAAAAGTTACTGCAGATAATAGAGGCTTTTTACAAAGGCCAGAACTTTGATCAAAAGAAACCACTGATTTGGAAAACAAGTACAAAATAGCTGCGAAAGTGAACATGGATCTGGAGAGGGAGAGCAATGATGGCAAGGCTCTGCAAGAAGTGCAGAGTGTGAGAAAGGACTGATGGAGGAAGACATCACTCAGCTACAAGAGGAAGGAACCTGAATATTCTATGCAGAGAATACGTAAAAATAGAGGATTTGACGGTAGGGTCCAAAACCTCAGCTTGCAGCGTGGGAATAGTGCAACCACCCCACTGCGTAACCAGGGGGGTCAGAGCCCTGCCCAGGGACCTGCAGACGTGTCCAGCTTTGCAAAGCCCCCCCAGCACCGCCGATGCGCCTTGGGTCTCTGGGCCTGCTCAGAGGTGACTTTCCCGACACGTCTGCTGGGGAGCGGCTGGGGGAACTGGGGGGGTTCAGTCTGGAGCAGAGGAGGCTGAGGGGAGACCTCCTGGCCCTCTGCAACTCCCTGCCAGGAGGGGGCAGAGAGGGGGGATGAGTCTCTGGAGCCAAGGCCCCAGCGCCAGGCCCCGAGGGAATGGCCTCAAGCTGCCCAGGGCAGGGTCAGGCTGGCTCTGAGGAAGGATTTCTGTGCAGAAGGGGCTGTTGGGCGTTGGAATGGGCTGCCCAGGGCAGGGGGGAGTCCCCGGGATCCCTGGAGGGGTTGAAGAGTCGGGCTGAGCCAGCGCTGAGGGATCTGGGGGAGTTGGGAACGGTCAGGGGGAGGGTCATGGTGGGGCTGGAGGAGCTTCAGGGGCTTTTCCAACCCAGATGAGTCTGGGATTTTGTAATTGTTACGTGCAAAGCAGCTAAATGCATTATTGTCATTTGGCAGACTAAGTCCAGAAGAGAATGGGGATGGTGGGCACTGGCTGAAATCTCTCTCCAATTTGCTATGTCAGGTCGGAGACATTCCACATCGTGCCACGAGGTCGTGGTGTTCCAGTCACACAAGAGAGAGGGCAGGGCGTGCACAGGCACCAGTGTGGATGGACTGGGAACGGTACAGAAACTGTGCTCCCATGAGATGTGCATATAAATTAAAAAGTTTGAAGGAATAAAAGACTCTGATGGTCATATCAAGGTGCTTAATTAGAGACAGGAATATTGCTACCTGGTTCTAGGTAAAGTTCAAGGAGCTTTATCCTCCAAGGTCGGGGAAGGAGCAGTGTATATTGGACTGCTGTACTTGCCAAAATATTGCATTTTACAAAGGGCCAAGTAACTTCACAGGTACACACCAGGGATTTTGATTGTCTAGTACTATGCTGGACTTTTTTCTCTGAGAAAAAAAAAAAAATGCTCACGAGAAAAGTAAGTACAATGCAACCATCTGTGTAGAATGCATTGTTTATTCATTTGCACATCCATTTATTCTTTTGTTGGTGAGGCTGAAGAGAATGAATTAATATTTATCAGAAATATGGCTTTTTTTACAGCTGATTACCCGATTCTTATTACTGCAGTACCTATTCCCATGTCTAAAGGAATCTGTATTAAGAGTTAGAATGCAAATAAAATAGATAGTGAATCCAATGGGAATGCCAGTATAGCTGAGATGCTGAAGGCTCTTTATTAAAGATCACTGCTGCTTGATATGTAAATGTTTACACGGTGTATTAATGCAGTCAGAAGGTCCAAGAATTAATGGACAATTACCTCAGTAATTGCGAGAGGTCTGTCTATTTTGCAAGGAAAGATAGAGTAAAAGAATAGGCACAATTTGAATTACAAGAGCTAATCCACATTAATCCTTTATAGATGGCAGAATACAGGAGGATGAATCATCCGCTGTGAGAAAGAGCAGTGGCTCCATTTAAGGTTCATTCCATCCCAGGTAGTCTTGGATGAACCTTAGGCTACAAATCAAGGGGGAAACTGTCACTGCAAGTTTTCATTTGGAAGATTTCTATTAATTGAATAAAGGTAAATGATATGAGCACATGCATTTGTCTCCAGCCACTCTGAGGTCTCCTTAGTATACACAGAAATTTTAAATCCTGAAACTGAAAATCAAAGAAACACAAAAAACCCCAAAATATTATTTGTGCCCGTAACGGCAGTCCCTTGTCTGTCAGATCTGGCTCAGTCCTCAGCCACAGCGCTGGGGGCAGGTCGGCAGTCAAGGCTCGGCACTTCCAGAGCAGAACTTCGGCAGCAACAAAAACAAGAAAGTGCTGATGATTCATGATTCCATATGCTTGAGCTTAACGGCGATCGTTCACCTAAATCCGCATTATGACATCACTGTTGAAATGCCAGGCTGGCGCTGCGGCACCCGTGTGTTTGGATGAAGGTAGAAAACCTGCTGGTTTCCTTTTTCTCTCCTTAAAAACGAATGGGGTCTAAGGACCCCAGCATCATAAGATGATGATTTTTGGTCCCCTGAGTGGTTTTTATGCGCAATTACAGACATGTTTTTTGGGATCCTCCCTTCTACCTGTGGGAAGGGCCAACCAGTGCGCCTGAAAAATGGGCAAGGAAGGAGGAGGAGGAGGAGGAGGGACACCATAAAATGTGTTGCTGTGGACACCCACAAGTGCTTGGCCTCTTGCTTCTTCCAGTTGTTTCTTTTTTTCTTTATGCAAGCAGAAGCGGACTGGTCATTTTTCCCCCCCCACAATTTCCCTGTTTTCCCTGAGTGCTTTTTCTTTCCTGTGCTGCAGGCGAACGCTCAAGCACAGAAGTTGGGAGCAAGACCCGGTGCAGCTGATGAAGGGAAGCATCACGCCTGTGAAAACGCTGGGAGAAGAGGAGCGAGACACGTCACCCCTCAGATGTTGTGACTTTGCTAAAAGCGAATCGTCTAGAGCGTCTGCCGACCCGAACTGGAAAACATCAGGAGGCTCTTGCAGGATCACCTCCTACTTGGTTCCAATGCTAATCAACCAAGGTTTAAAAAAACCCATCTTTTTCCTGCCAACTTTTAAAATGTTGGCTCCAGCTTCTCATTTTGGATTCTTGGGTCTCTCTGTGCTAGTCTGGAGTCCTTCGGTACCCTATGCTTTTTTTTCCTTTCTCTCCTGGTGGTTATACATCTCTGGCTTTATTTTTTCCTGTAAACTATATATAGATGTATATTTCTCTCAGCCAGAAATTTTCCTCATCCTACCATCACATTCCTGTCTCTTCTTTACACCTCAGCAAGTTTTTCCTTTCAAAAAGAGGGCTCTGGGCTCGGTACAATATTCTGGTATCCATCTCTGTGACATACACAGAGCTAAAATAACCTCCCTACTTACTGGTCCTCTGCTTCTCTTGTCCAGGACCACACTCCTGGCATTTCTGATGTTGTGTCACTGTAAGAGCTCACGGTAAGTTATTTACCTGCCACATTCCCCAAACTTTTCAGGGGTCACTCAGTAGTGAAACAGCCTCTTTCTGGGTTTACAAAATACATTTTTTCTCAATCAGCCCACAGTAGTCCTGGTTATTCCCTATCACCACCTTGTCCTCACTTGTTTTGTGATATTCCCACATGTCAGTAACAGTATTTTATATGAAAAGCTGGCCTCTGGAGGGAAAAAAATCCATTAGAAACAGGCCAGTACAGGGACGTTTGTTCCTTAATGACCACTTTTACTGATGTATCAGTTCAGACAGTTCTTAATTCATGTGCTCTCTCAATATTACATGGCAAGTTCAACTTAATCATTCTTCTAATCATAGTATGTCGTGTTACAAAGTACCCCACGGAAGTCGCCCTGTGTTGTGTGCCAGCAATTATTTGTACCAATGAAAAATTAACATCTTATCCAAGGAAGAAATCAAGTTTGCTCAACAAGACCTACTTTCCAAGGGAGGAAGTGAAGATTTTATTGAAACAAGAGTAGAGTTTCAGTAGGAGGAAATAACTAATTCAGCTGAAGTCTAGCCAGTCTGGAGAAGAAAAAAAATCTCTAAAATGTTAAGTAAGTATGTGATGAAGAATGAGACAGGAAAATACAGTTATTTTTCCCTGGCTTGATAATTTTTCTAACATGGAGAATGCGAAGCACAGATCTGGCACTAAAATGGAAATATAAAATGAGTGGAAAGTGCATCCATGCCCACTCTGACTCTGCTCTGCACAAATTGACTAGCAGAGATGAAAATGAGGGTCATGACACATTCCTTACCTTGTCACTCTTCCACGCAGATCTCCAAGACCCTGGATGTATTTATGGTCCAGAGTTTGAACAGCAAAATTAGTTTCCACTGCGGCACCATCCCTTGCTCTTATTTGTCTCTCTAAAACCTGCAAATTCAAGACCATTAATGCCATTTCCATTTTTTACTTTGTTCTTTTATCATTTCAAAATAGAGCTCAAAGCACCATTTATGACAGCAGGTCTAAAAGCTTGCTTTTCTTTCTTGGAGAAAGCACCTGTGTTTTCCTTTCAAAAATCTATGTCTGCATAAATAATATGCCCGTTTTTCCCTTAAAAAATATACTTCAAGTTGAAAAGTCCAGCACACCAAAATTAGGAAATGCAAAAATCGGGACATAAATTTCATGCTCCCCTGCAAACACCCACATTATGTCTTGTTTTACCCTTGTTGCTCTGCACCTGGCCTCGTATCTGAGTTATTGCACGGTATTACAGGTCTGATAAAGGTGGAAGGAGTAACCGCCCAGCAGGCTCCTCCAAAGTGGCTCATCCTGATGGCATCCGAGTGTGTCACAAGCATCAATTTTAGGAAGCCCTCATGCAGTTACTGTGACCTTCTACAGATGCGGCGCGGAGAGGAGGGAATGATTTCTAAAATCTCCCAATTTTACTTCTCCTGTTGAAAGGAGAGGCCTGGGGCGGATATTTCAGGGTAATTCAGCATCACATACCACTTCTCCAGGTCAAAGGACAGCTTTTACCCTTTTTAATGCAAATACCCTGTTTGTGCAAAATAGAGTGGCTTTTGCTGGCTTTTCATTTGAAATGTTCCCCACTGAGTGAATTTTTAAAAGTAGTAATAATACAGGAAAGGACAACTATTAGGGAAAACTTCAACGGTAAATGCTTGAAGTTTGGCAAAGTCGCTGCAGATGGGTTTGCCCGTCCTGAGGCCTCTTCCCCTGCAGCCGTGTCCCTGCAAACAGCCAGGGAAGGTGCCGTGGCACATGCAAACACCCCTCGTGCCAAGTCCCGGTGCTGCAGCGTTGTCACCCTTCGCCAGCAGAAGGAGAGACTTCAGCACCCGTCAGAAGTGGGGCACAAGCGAGCGGTGAAAGCTGTAACATCTCTGGAGTAAAATGTTCATTCCAATCTGCCATTTGTGCCGTTATTCCTGAGCAATCCTGGTGCCAGGCACGCGGAGCGCGGATCACTGAGGTACTGAGGGTAGTGGGCACTCCTCATTTTCGTTCTGCATCAGAAAATAATGTTCTCAGAGAGCGGAATGTGCTGCAGAGCTCAAGTGTGTTTCTGGCAGGGTGTTTGTCGAGGGGAGCCTGGTGCCTCGAGTCTGTGGGGCAGGACGGGCCCGTGGCTGCCTCGCTGGCCGAAGCAGCGCCAGACGCTGGCTCGTCGGGATGCAGAGCAGCAGCCTGACGTTTACGGAGGGAAATCGATATTCTCCTTCTCCGGCTTGTTCCCCGGGGTCCTGGCAGCGCTCCCGTCCCGCCCCGGGGCAAGAGCCAGCCACGTGCTCCCGACTGACCGTCACCCCTTCGCCCGGTGTCACCCCCGGCTGAGACACCGTCACCTCACGGGCGTTACTGGGGGTGCTGCCAGGCACGTCCCCTCTCTGCCCCTCGGTTTTCATTTTGGTGCTTTTCTCCTGCAATTTTCAGTCCTCTCCTGTGATGGCTTCGTCAAGGGTCTGGTCATTGTCCACCTGACCCTACGGGGCGTTTTTCTGGCTCTGGCAGAGCGGTGTGTTTGCTCAGGCTCAGCTTCACTCCTGGTGCCAACAGCACGCCAGCATCTTGCCCAAAGCAGGATTTTTTGAAGGATATTCTTCCTGCTTTGGGGAAGGTTTGGAGTATGAGTGAGTCACGCTTCCTGACAGATCCTTTCTTTATTTTTTTTTTATTTTTTTTTTTTTTTTTCCCCAAATGCTTGAGAAATCGACATTGCGCAACCACTCTCAATTGCTGCGTGCCAGGAGCAATCCTCCAAACTTCCACTAATTATGTAGCAGCTTTGATTGACATGTCTCACTGTGCCGTTTTCTGTGCTGTCAGTGCTCTACCCTTATCAAACCCTCGCAACCAAAATACACAAAGCAAACACCGACCTGAGATTAGGATTTAGAGAAGAGTAATTTACAACCGAGGGACAAGATTAGATTTAGGTTCTGATACCATCTCCGGCGTTTTTCTATCAAAACAGCCCTGTACATATTTCATCTGGATAGGGTTAGAGGAATTGCACAATCTAAAATAAATAAGTGGGTTTATGGCATTGCTTATCACCACAGCATGAAAATCTTGAAACTAAAATCAGTATGAAATGAACACAGACCCTAGTTTCAATTCAGATTAATTTCAGGTGAGCTGTGATTTCATACTTCTTAAGATGAATCTGCAAGAGATCAAATATTTCCTCAAGCACATGAAAAACAAAATGTATTGTGAATTCAGCGGCATTTGTAAGACATTTAACAGTTCAAAGGACAAAACGAATCTCTGGAGAAGTCTATTTCAGGATATTTTTGTATTTTACATCTTTGCCCAGAGAAAGGTGTTGGTAAGTTTCACGTATAAATTTGACAATTAACAGCAAATAATCAAAGGTATTTCGCCAGAAAAAGGGCATCTCGAGCATTTCCAGCACAGAACCATCCATTACTTTAAATAAAACTTGAACCTGAATCTTCATGCCGGTCTGCCCTGAGATTTGTGAAGAGTTTTGGCAATTTTTGATTATGTTTGCATGCAGAAGTTTATACAAAGTAGTAGGACATCTGCATCAGGAAAACTAGGAGGTAAACCCAAACCTGAGTCTTGATGTTACACGTTAGATGAAAACACAAAAATACAGCTTCCTCCTATTTCCCTCAAACGCAACCTCCAGCACTTTGACCGAACTAAAAGCAAATAGAACTCGAACCTTTGAATTAAAACACCACCAAACTTGATTAAGCTGTTTTCTATCTCATTTTACTTTTCTCTTTTTTACTTTACTGTCCCTAGCCACCTCCCTTCTGTTTTCACAAGCAACTGCAAGTGCAACTATACACGAAAAATCAGAATTTAACTAAAACACGGCAGTCATGTTGGGTACTTTTCTGCTCCTGAAGCTGATATTCATCCTGAATGGAGCACGGGCTAGAGCTGCCCCACTGAGGCAGGGAAAGGCTTCTCGGTGTGTATTACCTCAATGTCCTCGCTGAGCTTTTTCACGATGCTCGTGATGGTCTGGATGTGGTTTTCCAGCAGCTGCCGGGCAGCAGTCTCCTCATGCTGACAACCTCTGCTTCCCTGGAGGTAGGAGACGATGTCATCTTTGACCCGGAGAGCCTGACGGAGGAGGAAAGCCGTGGTCCTCTCCTGGCTGGATAAGCGCTCCTCCAGCCGGCGAGCCCTGTCTCCGGGGCGAGGAGGAGGGGAAGGGTATCTCCTGTGAACACCAAAAGCCTCGGTGTGACCCTGGCCGTGGCACGTGAGCCAAGGGATGCGAGTGTTGGCGGTCTCCTGCCCTCACTGGGACCAGTCTCAGCCCCAGCTGTCCAGACTGGCTCTTGTACTGGGAGCTTTGACACCCCCGTGCATCGCTTACGCCTCCCTGCAATACCACTGGTCATAACAGCCTCTCCTAACGTCTGGGTATTGGCCCTTTTAATGGTCTTGGAGCTGTAAATGATATTTTTGAAGCTATTAGGCAAAACCCATGCAGCTTAAGCACTTGGGCTTATTTTCAGAGGCCTTGAGGTACTTCCATAACACATTATCATTGCAATCCTCGTTTTAAGCTCTTCCTATTTCTTTTTAAAATAAAGGTCAGAATGAACACGCCCAGTGACCACCTTCCAAAGCACCCTGGTGCAGATGGTGATGCCCTTCCGAGCATCCCCAGGAGCACACCCTGGCTGAGGGCGGGCAGGAGAACTCACACCAACACTTATGTTTGGTTTTCCTTTGTATTATTTACGCCTACCCGCTGGAAAGAAGTCTGAAATCCTAATGGTTTCCTTACAGGCAGCCTGTCCCCATCCGCCTGCTGAAACCCAGGGGAAGGCGCCAGGGGCTCAAATACTCTCAGTGAAACTGCGTATAAATATAGAAGAGAGGAAGGATGTTGCAAGGATCTGAAACTGGCAGGTACAGAATGAGGCTCAATTTAGACAGGCACAATCTGGCGTTTGAGGGAACCTACAGTCACCGTTTACTTTTTTGTAAAAAGCCAGAGAGAGATTTAATAACTGCAGAACTTTGTGTTTGCATGTTATCCAGAAAATGAATTTTGATTTATGTCTTAGTTTAACCTGAATGGCATATATTTTTATGCTCCCAATGCTATATGAAGTACCCTTTCATCACACAGTTAAGCCAAACCCTGTAGCTTAATGATGAAGAAAAATAACCAGTTAGTCATTTGGGAAAGAAGTCATACACGTTTTCTCCTGATCTCTGCTTTTAGACTGCTATAAATAAAAGTTCTGATGTAAAAATAATTTTTTAAAAAGAGAGGCGAAGAGAAGAGAGTTCATCTACCCTACTCAATCAGTACACAAAACGCAAAGATGACAGTTTAATGACTGAAGTGTGCCTAAGGATACTCTGCAGCAAGTTTTACCGCCATATGGGCTGAAATGATGTTTTGCAGCTGGCTTATGTCTCTGTGTAGCAGGAGCTGCTTTACATTTGTCTGCTCAAATAAGGTTTTAAAATAAACACAACCTTTGGCAGCCATGAAGTAGCTGCAAGATCTGAACACTTAGTTTCAATCTCTTCTTGGTAAAAACTCTAAATATCACAGTGACCAGCTGAGGCTGTGTGAGCTGTCTTCTACTTGTGACAGCAGAGTCGCTGGTTGGAAATGAAGCATGTCCACAATCTGTTTTTTCTTTTTTTCCCCTTTGGCTTTCAAAAGCATCTTGTTTCTTAAAAAACATCTTTTTTTAAAAAAAAAAAAAAAAACAAAACCAACAAAAAAAACCCCCACAAACATAAGAAGATAATGTTTTAGGGGAAAATGGTTGTATGAGAATATAAATTCAGTGAAGTCTGCTGGAGCACAGCTTAATCTCAAGATTTAGGCTCAAGGTCTGGTTACGTCAGCTTGACAAGTTACACAATCATGTCCATGTCTGACTTGTCCACAGCTGTGACTGCAGACGCATGTGGAGTAGGACACCTTAACCCAAGCACTCTCAGGGAAGGCAGACACAAGCCTTAGCTCTTCACATTTTTTATGCACCACGGCTCCGCTGCTGCACAGCGATCCAAGAGCAGTGGCTTGGTTTGAGCCTGAGCCCTGCTAAGGACTTGTACAGGACTTAAATGTATGATCTCTGAAGCTTTATTCCCTTAGCCACTCTGCCTTTTCACCCGCCTTGCAGCCAGTTTCCTCCTGAGGAGTCCCCGGGAATTCCCTTCATGGGTAGCTGAGCCAGTCCAGTGACTCCTGTGACCAGAAGAGACAGCAGTTGCTTTCCTGTCCCTCTTTCCTGCTCTTTCCTCTGCTGCTTTTCTCCACTCCCAGTCACTTGGTCCCATTTTTGCATCCAGATCAGCACAGGAAGGAGAGCTGAGGAGGCAGCGAAGGCAAAAAAAATACACAAAAAACCTGGAAACCAGCAGTGACTCATCAGGCTAAGGAGAAGGTTTGCTGTCACAATTCCTGTCTCAAGCCCCTTGTGAAGGGTTGGGCCCTGCAGGATGGCTGTCACAGGCAGTACACAAACCTGGGGGACTTCTGAGCCTTTTCATGTCACCAGCCTGGAAGCCCCCACCGGCCGGCCGGACCCCGAGCAAGCTGCCTCGGCCCGGGGAGCATCCCTAAGTGCGAATGTCTGGGAGCACGGGAGATGGCTACCCCGTGTCAGCTCCCATAAACATCTTCCTCCTCATTACAAGGCTGGGACTACCATCAGCCTCTACCCTCTGTCACCTTGTGTCAGTTTGAAGGCTCATATGCATAATCAGGGCAATAAAACACCCTCAATCCTCTGTCAGCACTGGGAGATTTACCAAAGACTTAGATCCATCAGTTACAGAAATTAATTTCTGCTGTGAACCTTGCTGGCCTTCTAATTTAATGAAAATTTTAGGTTTTGTTTGGCTTTAGGAGAACTGATATGGATTTAGAAGGTCCAAGTCACTTTGATTTATTAATGACCTCCTTCAAAAGAGCTGAGCGTGTGCAATAAGCTAACCCTGCAATCCACTGCTCTAAATACATCAATTACTACTATCAGTCATAATTAACCGCTGAGTGGAGAAGCCAAGGAGGTTTTCAGCTCCCAAGGACTTCGTACCCTAGCAGTACTTTGTACCAGTTTCTCCTCCCATGTCAGGATGTTTTCTGCAGGCAGAGCCATCGCCTGTGGCTCGGGGCCAACATGGATGGAGATGCTCCGGTCTCCAGCTGAAACGCTGAAGCTTAAATGCTTAAATATCCAGATATCAACAGCAGAGATACTGACAGAAAATTGAGGAAGCTGACTGAATAAAAGCTCCCTAGTCCTGGATAAGCTGCAGCAGGCCAAGGCTTAGAGAGCCAGGAGGAACTGCCTGTATCAGGAGACATCCCAGCCCTGAGCCCAGGTGCCCGTGGGGTGTTGAAGAGGAAGCCTGTCAAGCAGTTGGAAGAAAAATAAGTGGGGAAGCAGGATTAGTTGTACCAGGTCTACGCTCTGAAGACTGAGGCTAGCAGAGATGACAGGAGCTGGATGGAGGTGGGAGAGGAGAGCAAAGAGGGAGGTGAAGGCAGTGCGGGCCACTCTGCTCTCATTTTATAAGGCAGGAGAAAAATGAGCGCGCCTCTGTGCGGCAGCCCCAGCCTCACTCCTACCCCAGACAAGTGTCACCGGCGAGGTGCAGAGGCATCTGCAGGCCCCAGCGCAGCTGACTGGCACAGGCACACCTCTCTTTTGGAAGTTTCTTCGGGAGAGGCAAAACCAGGGCTTGCCACAGGCTGCCGGAGACCACGCTCTAACTGCTTGCACTGAGCGGAGCCCCGTTCAAAACGTGAACAGAGCACGGTTCTACAGCCCCTCGCCAAAATAATCCCCCTTCCTTTCCCTGTTTCCTGTGACCTTTCCCATCTCTTCAGTTCCCTGTGGTGCCCAAGATCTTCCCTCCCTCTGTCCTGTCCCGCAGCCTGAAAATATTTTCCACCACCCCAGAGGCATCACACCTGGGGGGGGGGTAGCTGCAAGCTGTGTTTGTGTTTCTCTGTGCTGCTGGACAGAAAACCAAATAAACCAAAATCAAATCAAATAAATGACCCTGCCTTCACACTGAAGATCAGCCCCGACACTTCTCTGGAGCTCTGCAGGGACACTGATTCTCTCTAAACATGCAGGAAAATCAAAACTTTGAGCACTAAGCTTCCATCAAATCTGTTTGAAATGCCCCAGGAATTAAAAAATTGTTAAAAGCAACTTCCCACAAAAAGCAGACAAACAGCAATGCAGGGATACTTGCAGTGAGTTATTGCACACAGGGAGAAACAAGATTCAACTGGGGCAGACAGTTCTGGATGCTGTTTCCTGTATTTTCTTTGTTTATGTTTGTTACTACAGAGAGTGCTTTAGTCAAAAAAAAAAAAAAGAAAAAAGAAAAAAAAAGGAGGCGCATAAGCCTCCTAGAAAATAACTTAACTGTTCTACCAGTTAGGCTATGAGCATTTGCTAACAGACTTTTCTGGTGGCACAGCTGTAGTTTCATCTTTGGGAAACCAGGTTTAAGTACATGTCCTGCGGGGTTAAAGAGACTGCATGCAAGTATCAAGAAAAATCAGAGTAGGAACATTTATAAATGTGACATCAAGGGCAGTTAATCAATTTGCCATTACTTAAAGTTCTTCCTTCAGTCCTATGGAAAAAAAAAAAAAAAAAAAAAAAAAAAAAGAGTAATTTACCGCCATGGCATTTCATGGTCGTGAGCAATCAACATGCGCCTTCAACTCACATGAACCTTGAATGTTCTCAATAGATGCAAATCCATCCTTGTTTCTCTGCTTATTCAGCAGAGAGTGAGCAAGGATACAGATCAAGGAGAATCTGGACGTTTTCTGGTCAAGTTGCTGACAGGGGCGTAGGAGAAAATACGTCTGGCCTAAGCACAGATGACGTACTTTGTGCGTTGTTCCTCCTGACACAGGGACTTTCTCACCAGCGTGTCCCACCCTGACCACCCACCTCCAGCATTCCCATGTGGTGTTAATGTCAGAAACGAGTCCCTGCACCGCACGATGCTACTGATGGAAGGACAGGGCTGAGAAAGCAGAGGTGTTCCTCAGAGCTGAAAACCTCCCGTCCAACCCAAGATGTCACACGACTGAATTAATTCATATATGGCATAAATAATTTCATTTTTGTTTGGCTTCTGGAAATCCATATCCAAGGCAGAATTTTTATAACGGCCAACGAGCAGTTTGCCAGCGACTGCACCTCCTGAACACCTTTACCTGCTGCGGGTCGAGCAGTCTGCACCTTGGAGTAGGTCACCTGCCCTCCCTGCAGCGCCACAGTCACCCCTTCTTCCCCATTACAACCCAGCTGCTGATTTTTTCCATCTCTCCTGAGAACTGGGGACTGTACCTGCTGTGCAGAAGCTCTCTTAAAAAACACCAAGGCCAGTTTTAAGAACTGTTCTGAAACGCACAGTAAATCTGGCCACACAGAATGTTTTCACTGGAGCTATTTTAACGCAGATCTCGAAAAAGCCTTCCAAACCTTGCAGAAATTTACGGCGCAACAGTATAAATTACGTGCAGCTGCTGTTGCAATGCAGTGATCACTATTTACCTCCTGGCTCAGTTACTCTAAACATTCCCCATACTTCAGCATGGGAAAAAAGGTCTCTACAAAATCTCAAAGCTGGCGCTGTACCATCTCGCATCTGTTTTCCTTAGTTGAAGCAACTATCCACGGCACCTTCTGTGCTTGCAGCGGCTCTGGGGTCCAGAGGGAAGGAGCCCAGTGAGCTGTGAGACTCGATTGCTCTGAGGCCGCTCACCTTGAAGAGTCGTTGAAGCTAATAGCTGAATCACGCTTTGGCCAATAAAATGAACAACCAGAAGTGCCAACATTTTAAGACGAGTTCTTATTCTTCCAGCTAGTGAAATGAGCAGGTCAGATGTTTGAGACAGGGGCTTGAGACAGTGCCATTGCCCGAGCAGCAGCGTCACGATGCCAAGCAGAGCATGGGGTTGTGCGTGGGAGCCCCAGCAGCACCCGGCACGAGCTGCAGGTGGGGCTTGGGCTTGTGCTCACCCCAGTGCTTGCACCTTCCTCCATCGCCGCGGTGCTTGGAGCAGAAGTGGAAGGGCAGCATCTCTGCCGTGTGAACGTGGGCACACGCGGCCCGTGAGGGGGATGGAGAGGCCAACTGCCACGTCAGCGGCCGTGAGGACGGCTCCAGCTCCTCCAGCCTCTCCATGTGCAGGGATACAAGCCTGCCTGGTAGCTCGGCGTTCAGAAAGCTTGTGATCTTCACTGACTGTCTGTGAAACATGCCTGGGAGAGTGGTAGGTTGTTGGTGAGTGATGAGGAGAAGCCAGGAGCTTCCCCTGTCCCCCAGCTCTCCCAACAGCATGGGAGGCCAATCCTTGCCCAGGGACACAGGTGACGGAAACGACGATCTTATTTCAGAAAGATACCTCTAGCTGGTTCTGGCGGTGAGCGGAGCGGGGCCTGGGGTGGGTCAGGATGGGGCGCTGGGAAAGGGCAGTGCAGGGACCAGTTCACCACAGGGACTGGAACCCACTCTATGGGTGAGGGAACCGCAGCGGGGCAGGAGAGCTGCTGCCGTGCAAACCAACACATGGAGCACCAGGAGGGCCTCAAAGCTCCTGAGAAAGTCCGTGAACGGACATCAGACATCCGTAACACCTCAGCATGAACCACTCAGCTCATGGTAACAGCCTTCCTCCCTGTTGTGGACAGGATGCCACAGAAATCTTCTACACGGAGCAGCACAATTCATAATCAAGGTTACCCTGGGAAGGACTGTAGCTTGGGAGCCAACGAGTGCTGCGGGGTGGTGAGTTGAATTTATTTACATTGTTCTCAAAGTAACGTCCTGAATAAGATGATTGGGGATGTGACTCATCTCTTGGTATTTATCTAATACGGATGTAAATGGTGATGTATGTCCAAGAACACTGAACATAAGGTCCCGTTTCTAAAATTATTATCCCTTGTAGCTATGAACAAGCCAAGGAAAAATTCATCAAGTAGTTTATTTTTAATTTATTTAATATTAAGGTATATGTAATATGTTTTTAATTTCTCATATATAAATGCCATGAGTTATTAACTGATTTTTGTTTTAGGTATTACAGAGCACTTACCCCATTTCTACCGCTAATCAAATAAATCCTCATGAAGGCTTCTGCATGAACAGAAACGAGGCGAGAAAATAAGCACAAAATTTCATACCACTCTTAAATAACCAACACACAACAAAGGCACATACAATTCCTCATAAAACAAAAAGTACAGCAAGGTCACATGAAACGCACCTTTCTATCTCACGGGGTCCAATGCTGATGGGTGGGTTGGGCCAGCAGCAGAGCAAAGGTCTGAGCTCCTCCGTCCCACCCCCCCCCCCCCCCCCCCCCCCCATGATCCCAGGCCACCCCAGAGGAGCAAGGGTGGGGATTTGGGGGTCATTCAGCTGTTTTTCCATGCTGTTTCTCAAGAATCAGCAGAGCACAGTCTGGGACACAGGAGAGAAGGCAGTGGGCGAAGGGTGAGTGAGCCGGAGCAGAGGTGAGCAAAGTGTTTGATGAGCTTCACTCAGGCACGTTCCTTGCTAAAGACCAATAACAAATGTTCTGCAGCACAACTGCAATAATGACTTGTCAGTGTTGCCTAATTGCTTCTGTCACGAATTAAATAATCCTGGTGCTCTTGTTAGCAATTCCTTGATAACATCTCTCCAACAAGAGGTTTCTAAGAAACGATAACAATCTGAGGAGTTCAGCAAACGGCTTTCTCAGCCCTCTGCTGTGCTCAGAGCTGTCTCCTGAATTTTTATTTAAACCAGGCTGAAATAAGAGCTGTCTCTTCCCATACTAAATAAAACCCAGACAAGCTGAGATGCCTTGCAGAGCCCAGTTTAGAGTTGTGGAGTATACCGAGCACAGTGAGTTGAGTTGACTGTTGACAGCAGGAAAATCTAACACCAGAGAGAACTTTCTGGGAAAATGGTTCACAACCAGCGATCTCTGCTGTTAAGCCGAAAGCGATGCTCCAGGGGCAGTGGGCTGCTGCTTGGTGGGGTTTGGCCATGGGCTTCAGGCTTGGAGGATTTGTTTTTTCTTCTTGGTAGAGCTCTTGGGTCAACTCTTAGCTTGCTTACTGCAGCTTTCCTCGGTTTCAAAACTGTGTGGACTTTTAAGTCTGGCTGGACTTCCCCTATAAGACTTTTCATTGAGCGATCTTGTGGTGGCTGAACACAGGAGACAACCTCAGGAACGGATTTCAATCTACGTGGGATCAAATCTCCAGAACTGGAGGCAAAACCTGATGGTTTATTGCCTGTCCACCACACATAAGATTTTAGCATTAATAATTCCCCTCACATTTTTATCACCACAACAAATCGGTGGAACTGTAATTGTCTAAAAGCAGAGATACCAAATGCATGCAGATAATTTTAAAATATTTTGGGATAAGTCAGTATGCAATGTTGTGCAGAACATGGCTTCATTCAGTATGAAATTGTGTAATGGCAGGTATTTTCCCCTTTTTCCTGAACCAGTTTCAGTCCCTATTTACGAAGTCAAAGGCAGAAATATAATTAGTACTTGCAGGGAGTTGAGTGGCTGGCTCTGTTAGTCTGGGGCTGCGTATCTCTGCCTGTGCTTGAGGAGGATGCTGTCTGCAAAGGTTTTTAACTCATCTGTTCTAAGAAATCCAACTGCAGGCCTTATTTGCTGTGTCACTTAACTGCATTTGTAAAACATCACCCCACCACCTCACATCAGCTTGCAGAAAGGTCTGTCTTCAGCCCTCCACCCTGGCACCTCCCAGGGCTTTCCTCTTTTTTTCAGGAGCATCCCTTGAGATGCTCTGGAGGTGGAGTCTCCTGTAATCTGGCTGTGGGCAAGCTCAGAAGATGCAGATGTGCTCAGAGGAGTCAGCAGACCTTTGAAAATCCTCTCAAAACGAGGCTGGAGATGAGGATTAGCCTAAAAGGCACGGCGGAGGAAAGGCTCAGAGGAGTTCTGTGTTTCTGTAGGCTTTGTGTCTGGACGTGGGTGTTCACGCGCACAGGGTGCCGGGAGGTGTTTGTGCCACGGACCTGGGGTACCAGGTCCTGCAGACCTCTGCCGGCAGCACGCAGCCCACCCTCTGCCCCGCGTGCAGACGGCTGCGTTCCACAGTTCTAGGGGGGCTTTCAGCGCACCCTCGGGGTGACACAGACACTTCCGAGAGCAGGACAGGGTCTGTGTCAAGCTGGACTTTCTCTCCTACACCTTCAGCAACACCGCCAGGCAGGCCCAGGAGGTTGGGGAAACGGGGCTGATTTCCCAGAGAAAAGTCTGATTTCAGATCCGGGAGGAACGACTTTTGCTTTTGTCGTTCAGGTGGAGGATGCTGATGGGGGTGGCCACGAGCTGAGGACGAGGTGCAGCTTTCCAGGCTGTACCTGTTGTGCAAACAACCAGCGAGGCCCTCGCTGATCCCGGGGATGCCAGCCCCGCAGAAGTGTTTGTTTTCAAAAAAACAGCAGTGAAAGGTTTTATTAGATAGCACAAATGCGGCAAAATGTGTTGGCTGGCATCAAAGGCACATCAAAGAGGAGAATACCCGGAGTGGTAAAGCTGGCAAATAATCACAGCTTGAAATCACATGCACCAGGAAGAAATTCCGTTTTCAGTGATTCAGAAACAACTTTTTCAAAACTAAGTTTGCACCAGTGTTGTCAAAACCAAGACTTTTGGCCCATAAATGTCTACAGTGTCTTCAATGGTGTAAAAAACTGACACAGATGTTTAGTAAGAGTTAGACTGGATAATAAACATTTTCCGAACATTGCTAGTGAGAAATCAGAGTAAATAACCACAACATACTTCTGTCTGTACGTCATTGCTTGCACTGCATGGTGGATTATGAACGCATAAATTAAGATTAATAGCATACATGGTTATGATTCTGTATGAAAAACAGTGGTAAAGGGTTTCTGGAATTCAAATGTCTGAGCTGGTGCTACATATGTAATACCTGCTTAGACAACAGCAGTTTCATATATAAACTTCTTAACAAACGTTTTTAAAAGAATAGAGAATAACAGGGCTGCAGACTGGGACTTGTATAAATACCACCCTAGTGCCAGAACAGCCCCAAATTGTCCCCTTCAACAGGAGCGACTGAAAGCCTCAGGGAAGTCACAAACTGTCAGCTTTACCTTGAAACTGAGAGTTTCCTCTCCCTCGGTCTTTTGAAACTTCAGCTAATCCTAATCCCGGACAGCCGGCGCTCCAGAAGCCATTGCCAGGGCAGCAAAGGTTGTGTCTGAACGGCACCAGCTCCGCTCCCCCCGCAGCCAGCAGCCGCTTGGTGGGTTTGCTGGGCAGACCAGAAAAACGACAAGAAAACCACAGACACGACTGCTGCTAACCACCCCCCTCCCCAATCCTGTCCCCTGGGAGCAGGCAAAAGGCTTTAAATGAAGAGTAGGATCTGAAAGGTGCACAAAACTTGCCTCCTTAGCATGTTGCAGCAGAAGCAGCCAGACGGAGGGGCCACGGGGTCCCCGGTCGATGGGGACTGCTGCTGCCAAGAGGTTTGTGTTTGCTCTTGTCTCCAGGAAACCCCAGTGCCTGCTCCGAGGAGGAAGTGTGCTGAGGATTAGTAGCTGCGTTTCTCTTGCATAACCCATCTAAATTGCCAGGCTGGTGTCACGATCTCTTGTCCTCATCCAGGAAAGGGTGGTGGGGCTGAGGAGCTGCTGCTCCCCCAGCCCGGAGGGAGAGGAGCCACAAGGGGCAGTTCTCGGGGTGATGACCCCCCCCAGCACTGACTGCTCCATGGCGGAGGCTTGGCCCCATCTCTGGAGGTCTGTGTGTCCCTCCACCTCCAGCTGAGAGGAGCCCTTCAGCTCCAGCTTCAACACCCACCCAGGAAAGCTTTGGCGCGGCGGGTTGCCCTTCAAGGGAAATGCGTGATCACAGGTGAATAAATCACAAGCGATTTGCAGATAATTTCCCCACGACAAGTTGCACAAGACCTCGCAGGAACCTCTTCTGAAGGCTTGTCATTATTGTTCGCCCAGTAGTTGTGGTGTCAAAGCGGCGAGAGCTGGATTGGCAGAAACACCCAACGTCATTCTTCATTTCCACGTGGTCTGGAGAAATGCAAACGTGTAGCCAGCATAAATGAGATGAACATCCAAGGAATGGTAAATGCTGCTGTTTCCATGCAAGGTCTTAGTAAGATATAAGGGCAGGGCTGCACGTATGTGGTGCACGTCATCATCGTCATCACCTGGAGGTGCAGTGAGGGGTCAGACCTGAACAGACCACACTGTGAATGATCAGAGAATCACGTTTGACAGCCCTCTCTTTATCCTCAGTGAACTCTTCCAGCTTCTTGCTTGTGTTACGCAGTGTGGATATGCAGGGGACAACAGAGAGGATCACGTCAAGATGCAAAACACGAAATGGCAGTGCCTTCCCTTTTAGTGATGCTTCTGCAAATAGAAAACGACTGGTTTTCTACAAGCATATGTCAGAAGCAAGAGCTGAATACGTAAGAAAACTAAAAGGCCCTTTAGGAAATATCACTGAACCCAGGCAATATTTTAGCTCGAGAAAGTGGCCTACAAATCAGTTTAAATCCTTCTGTAGAACTGTGGAGGTAAAGCACCATATAGTGACTGCTGGACGGCTCCACCTGGCAGCCAGAACACTCCACGGCCGATCACTAGGGCACCCCCTTCTCAGCTCTGCTCCCGTCAGAACAACCTGCAAAACCATCCCAGGTCAGCGTTTGGAAGTTCAGCCGCACTGGGTTCTGGAAGAGGCGAGAGTCCTGTCCTGTAGCGCCCATTTTGGGAAAGATGGTGTGAAAATCAGCCTCCTGGATGAAATAAATCCACTTTGTGAGACCGCCCGGCGTGACACAACCCCAGGCAGGATCACAGCACTTGTCTCCAAGGTCAGTCAGTGTTTTGCCATTAGTCTGGGTAGAGGAACCGAGTCCAAAATATAACCACCATAACTGACTGCTTCAGATTTACCTCTGTGCCCTATCTGCTCCCCAGGCATCTCCTATTCTCTCTCTCCAAAGCACAACATTCTGGGGTGACCAGAAGAGGAACTCCATATACATTTTATCAGTTGCTGAGGAAAAGGAACATCCTAGAGGTAAGGTTATTGCCTAATTTACCAACCACACTGAAGGTTAGCTACTATTAGAAACTCAGATCCATTAAGTATCGAAGCTTGCAAGGAAAGTCTGTGAATAAACCATAAAATTAAAAAAATAATCACAAAAAAAATGTTTTCAGTGAGGAGTTTAAATTATTTATGCATGTTTTTGGGTTGACATGGTGCTGAGGGTTCTGGTGGAATTGGGAAGAGTCAGGGTGAGGTTTGTGGTTGGGCTGGGGGAGCTTCAAGGGCTTTTCCAACTGAGGTGACTCTCTGATTCTGTGACTTTCCAAGACTTATCTCAGGACTCTCTGAAGGTTTAACCTACTTCTCAGACAGAAGGCATGTATAGAAAGAGATATATGTGCCCCTTATATATGTAAATATTTCTTTATGCTCATTTTATATGTATATGTATATGTATGTGTATATCTATATCTATATCTATATCTATATCTATATCTATATCTATATCTATATCTATATCTATATCTATATCTATATCTATATCATCTTCCTTTCACAGTACCAATGCTCTGAAGAGGCATAACAAATAACAGTCCACAGTGGGATAAGGTTGAGACAAGGAGGGCTCTGAGAGCAATAATCTTAAAAATGAAGAGTCAGATCAGAAGTTTTTCATGGGGGGGGTCAGAGGCTCACATTTCATTTCTTTCTTTGACTCTTGGAAAAGGAGGAAGTGGGTTTTTTGGTTTTTTTTGTTCCTGTTTCTCTAACCATGGAGTTAATCTGAGCTGTGTTCCTAGCCCTGACAACTATATTTTGGTGGCAAACACAACCCAGTAAGAAGTGCTAAATAGAGAACCTGAAATCTAGCCAAAAGCCAGTATTTTGCTTGCTGAGGGGAATCTATAGAGAGACAGAATAACTGAAAATTGCTATTAAATGTGGCAATTGTATAAAATGTGTAATTACTGTAATCTGAATTTTTATCAGGGTATGACCTTGAGAAGTGCTAGGTGTTTGAGGTTTCTCAAGTATGTCCTCGACTTACTGCTCTTTTAATGGATCCCACTGATTTGGAACAACATTTGCAACAAACCAGAGAGAAGTGATGACTGGGAAATCCTGACTGCCTGAGCATAAGAAAAGCTCAAATTATTATAATAATAAATTATTTTATTTGTAGAGCTGGTGTCTCTTTTATGCCAACAATTGTTATTGCTCGAATTGAGTGGTGGAAATTCTTTTCCTGAATGGAAAAATTAAGAAAATAATAATCACACTTAGCTATCCAGACTTGTACTGCACTGGATAAAGGTTTGGGGGTTTTTCATAGCCCCTCCCAAGAGGAGCAGGAATGTACCCTTAACTAATATTGCAATGGACTTACTTTAAATTCATTTGCAATGGAAAATATTTCAATGCTGCAGTGTCATCTGTCAACATCTGGACATTAGAGTAAATATTATTGAAATAAGGTAGAACAGTCTATCCTAAAGCAGGCAGGGTAGAAGGCAACGGGGTAGAGTGGCTGTTTTCCTACATTTTTGACTGAAACACCTGTTTTTTGGGCACCAGGTTGTCAGAGCGGCTGGGCTGGGTGGGCAGGTCCCCGTGCCCCCCGCAGACTAGCACTGACCTTTACAAGACATAATGGGAGGTGCCTCGTTGCCTGGGAAGTGCCACCACCTCCGGGGCTGGTGTGGTAACGCGGGTTGTGTTGCAGCCCTCCCCTGGCGCCTTCAGAATCTTCCGAAGGTCATGCCCCAACCCTTTGCTGCACCTCGAGGCGTTCCCGCTCATGCCTTTTCCGGCGGTGGGAAGGAGCAGAAGGACGCGTAGAAATTCACCGCTACTACTTTCAGCGGTGTTACACGTCCCTGAAGCCAGGGGACGGGTGTCAGAGGGCCTGGTGTCGGCTTGGGTTTGTTGTTGCCCCAGGAGGAGGCACCAGCGACGGGCTCCTGGCATCTGCCGCCCCCGAGGAGACCTTCTGCCGCGTTCTCCCCAGACGACAGCACGGCGACGAGTGGCCTTCGCGCCGCCTGTGATGAGCTGTGTTTTGGGGCAGATGGGCTCCCACGTCTCTTGTACCTCGGAAAGCTCTCCGGGGACCTGGCAGCGCTGCCGGGTAGCCATGTGTTCCCGCAGGCAGCCCCTGCACGGCGGGATATGTTTAGCGCGGGGAGGAACAGATGGGCTGTTCGC
Organism: Athene noctua; assembly: GCF_965140245.1. Lineage (NCBI taxonomy): Eukaryota > Metazoa > Chordata > Aves > Strigiformes > Strigidae > Athene > Athene noctua. The sequence goes on along the minus strand of NC_134077.1, from coordinate 90,061,506 downwards.
GCGGCGCGCGTGCAGGCTGGATTCCCTCAGTGTCAAAATAAAGCCTATCTCGTCTAGACGGGGTTTAAATGGAGGCTGGGGAGTATACTCGTGGTAGAGGTGCCTGGCTTTTCCCATGGCGGGTTTTCACTGATGGTGCACTGCTAACAGGAAGGTAGGCTGCTCCAAAATCAGGTTTCTTGGAAGTTTTCCATTTACTGCAACTTTTCTCAGTCATATCATTGTGTTCTGCACAGACAGTGCTGCCCGCTCTTGTGTGTGGCACTCTGTGCTTCTACCTTTGTTTCTACTCTTTCCCATTATTTGGACTTCTTTTGGGATTTTATCCATGCAGATTAGTGCAATTCTTCCACTGTACATAGTTCAATAAGCCACAAACTCACTAAGATGAAAAATAAAAATACAAAGTTTTGATATGTGTCTCAGGAGTGACCCATATAAATTTATCAGCTAAACCCTTTCCATGTTACTTTAAGACAGCTTTTGTTTATGAAGCTGGAAGATTTGAGAAGCAAAATGAGGAGTGGGCTCCCGTTCGTGTAAGAAAAATCCGAAGCTCAGAAAAGCACACTGTGATTCAGCCACTTAAATACAGTATGGCTAGCTCAGAGGCGGGCGACAGTTTTGTGACATAAACCAGAGAACACCACGCAAAGAAAAACACCCACAAAAGATAATGAAACCTGATGGCTGGTTCCATCTCACGGCTTGCTGAGTACAGCTGTGCACAGAGGTGGTGGCCCCTGGGCGGGAGCTCCATCGAGGAGAAACCCTCGGGAGGAAAGATCAGAGGGAATCACTCGTATGGGAATCACCAACATGCAGCTTGGTCACAGAAGACTGGGGTGGGAGCTAAAAGCTTACAGATACTTATCCTTCTTTTTTTCTTTTTTTTTTTTTTTTTTTTCTTTTGGGACGGGGGGTGGGGGGGTTACTTGCATCTGAATAGCACCAGGATTTCAGCTGCTCCAAAGCTGTATTGGGCGTTCCAAATGTATTTAAATTGTTAATTTAACATTCCAAATGTAATTGAAATTATTGCCGGTTTTAGTTCAATGTAAAATCTGTCAATTCTAGCTTCTGTAAGCAAGAGTCATGACATTATTTTATAACTGAACAAGCTACAAAGATACACATAGCAAGAATATGAAAATGGAGGGTGTCGGTGGAAGCAAAGACGATACTGCAACAGATTGTGTGTGTGTGTGTGTGTGTGTACACATTCAAACAGTATAAAATGCAAAATTTTGGAGCGTTAAGCACTTGACAACCCAGGTCACTTTATGTTAAAACATCTAGAAGACAAAGGTAGCATGATATTACTGCTGTTCCCATGCATCAGACCACTGGGTCTAGAGCGATGTGCTGCTTTACCCTTTTTTATTTGCTGAATGACTAGACAGTTATTCCAATTAGATTTTATGGCTTCCTATCTGAAGGTTATTAGCTCCACATAAGTAGGAAATGTTGTTTCAATTATTTTAGCTGGACATATGGTCATAATATTTTCAGTGATGAGCACAACAGAAGTATTTATTAAATTCAGTGAATCAAATCAAGTACGCTAGCATACCTAACACAGCACAATAATTAAATAAATACCACTGTAAAAGAATCTGGCAAGAATATAACTGCTTTATCCCATGATTGAATTAAGTAGAGAATTATACTGCACATGAAACATAGTAAAGCCCAAGTAAAACTATGCACAGGATATTGCAATGAGCCGTTCAAGTCCTGCTAATGTGTTTTTTTTCTTTGGTAGGAATAAAATGATATTTGTAAACAAACTAAGGAACTTGACTTCATAACTTTTTATTGTCACCTGACTCTTCTGAAAGGGATAATTTGCCTGAGGTCAGCTACGTGTTACTGTTGGAGAAAGTTCATTATGTATTTACGTTAACACAAAGATACACCTGCGTAACACAGGACTTCCCTGGGGCTGTGGTCTTTTGCAGACATAATTAATACAGCCTACTCCATTTCTCTGAGTTTTATTCTCCTCTTAAATTTATGTCACCGTGAAGGTCTTGTAAATTCTCCTTCCAAGTGACAAACATTACCGAGACTTATTTCTCAATACAATGAGACGGGAGCAAATTTTTAAATTTTTGTAGAAACATGAAATTCCTAGGTAATGAAGCCTGTACCTATTTTTAGTCTTTTTATCCTAATGAGAGGATCTTCATTAAAGGAGATAATATCGAGTAATGAGCACATCAATTTTGGGGACTAATCTAAAAAAGCAGCAAAGATATTGAAGGGCATGTGTCAAGCTATTCGAGCACACACAGTCTGTTATTACCCTCTGGTCAACAGTGTTGAGTCTGCAGTAGACCGGCAGGAAAGTAACTTCTGCACTATCTGTTCTCAGAAGTAAAATCTTCTCTGAGCATCATCCAAGACAAAAAGATTGATAAAAAAAAAATTATTTTGTAGAAAGAACAATAAATGTGCTCACAATTATTATTTCTTGTTTCACTTCAGCCTGGATTCTTTCTAAGTACTCTTTTTCAGCAGCATAGCCTGCTGGTTCGGTTTTATTATAGAAATGAGTGCACTTTACGAGCTTTGTGTATCTCTGAAAGAAAAAAAAGATGATGAAAGCTGCTTAATATCAGCTAATGCTGATGAAATAGAAAAAAATATGGCTGTCAACCTCAGTTAATCCTAAAGGAGAACAACTATTGCAGCTATTACTGGGATTACATACATGCAGCGGGGAGGGCACGTTTGCTACAACGCTGTAAAAAAACTCACGGTAGATTAATCCCCATATTATCAGCAAAAGTGCTCCGTCATGAATATATTGAGCTATTGTAAGATGTAATATGGTAAGATATAATAAAGGTGTACTCTTGTTAAACAGATTGTTCTAAATACAAAAATTATTTGGACATTCTGTTTTATAGTTGCTGGTCTTGTGCAATCGATCCCATGGTATATTTTTATTGATGTTTTATCAGTCTCTGTATGAATATGATATTAACACTGGACATATCAACCCAAAACTTTAAAGTTTGACCAGGTAACTAAGACATGTAACAGGAAAGGCTGAGCAGCTCTAAAATAGGCCACCCTCCCCATAATCTCCGCTCTCATTCAAAATCATTTATTGTTCCAGTTGATGCTCAGGAGTGGAAAATGATTTATGTAACAAAGCTCAGCGCTCAGTGAGTTTAAGTCCCTTTCAAAAAAACAATTTATTTATCACCCTTCTGACCCTTGCTGGTCCTCACAGCAGGAAGCTGTAGGGGAGAGCAGGATGGGACCAGATGGGTCGTCACCAGCCACTGTGGGTAACGAGCGACTCTGGCTTCCAGACCTGCTCATGGGTGTATGAGGACATCTCTCCCTTGAGATGTTGTCTCTGTGCTTTAACTCAAATATTATGCTGCTTCCTTAGGCAGCTGATTGTTTTTATGCCTAGTATTTATTGTCAGAATGGTCTTGCAATTATTTTATAAATCGCAACGCTTGCAGTGGTTGAGTCAGGGTCAGTTTTAATGTGATTCCCCTCTGTTGGTCAACACTTAACTTCTCTTTCAGTATTATCTCTCTGAGAGGTTCAGTGAAAGCATGAGACAGCCCGTATAAACTCTAATGCAGAATGACTCTCTTGACAGCCATGGAGAAGAATAATTAAAGTAATTTAAAGCTTGGAGCAATATAAATATAAAATAATCTTCACAGAAGGAGCGGACATGTAGTCATGGTCCTCTGAATGTCTTGAGACCCACAAAAAATTTCAACATGAACGAGCCTCTTTTGGTTAGTGGAGAAAGCAGGAGCTGGCTCAGAGAAATGTACCTTGTAATGTAATTGAAGGAAGCAATTTGGCTTGCAGCTGATGGTAGAAATTAAATCTATTTGGTTCAAATATTTTTCAGTCAAAAAATATAGAACCTTTTTGTTGCCAACAGAGTAAACCAAATTTGATGGAAACTGGCACAGAGTCCAGGATGGAAAAAAGCGCAAAGAAAGATAAACATAGGGGAGCCTGGGAGCATTGCCTAGACACCACCAACACGAAACTAGTGAAAGCTGCCAAAAAAAAGGGGAGCTTGCCCATCGCTGTCATGCTGGATGAAAAGTAGAAGAAGACCTCTCAAATCCTGTTGATGTTCCAGAAAAATAAAATACCAGAGTTAGATATGGATATCAAAAATATTAACCTTCCTCGCGACTCAAAAAGAGGAAAACCACCTCCAAGTGTATTGATTTTGTGCTGTTCTTCCATTTATAGTTCCGGGGTTTTTGGCTGAACATTGTGATGCCTAACAAGAATTACACAATGTTATCCAGAGGAAGAAAAAGCTGCTATGAAAACCACACAAAGTTTTGCTGCACTTCTAAATACTGCTTCAGAAGAACCTGTCTTTTTGAAATGATTTTTGTTGAAATCGATGAAACATGCTGTAGATATGAATCAGTCTTTTTCTTATTCAAGAAAGTATACTGGAGTGAATATAACACACCGCGTAATGAAGATAATGTTATTTAGCTCTTCTAACGACGTGGCGTTTCTGTTACACTGCTTTGAACATTTAAGTCCCTGTCCATGACAGATCATCGGCTTGTGAAGACAAGAAGGATGTGGGTATTATGTAGCTAATTCAGATGTAGGTGTTTATTACTAATCCTCTCTGATGTTTTGCTAAGCGTTACTAAGTAAACATCTCACCAACACATTTTCCCTTAAATCTAGGATATTTAATCTGCTTACAGCATGTCAAACAACTTTTCAGTCAAACTGTCACTCCAGAAGAAATTGATGGTTGATTCCTCCAGACTTGTGGAGGCCACTGGTCTGGTGCCCCGTTCCATCCCTCTCCTTCAGGACACACAGCACATGACCAAGGGCAGTCAGCAGCCTCCTGTGCCGCTCAGGAGTAACAGACAGATTCCCATTCCCATCCCTGCGCAGCGCTAGGATAGCCGGGGTCACCTTAATTCCCAGTGCAAAGTACAACAGAGGAGGCTGCGTTATTTTTTCCTACCTGACAGTGACTTTCCAAAGCTGTGATGACCGTAAACATGGAGAACTACTTAAAAAACCCATTTGAGCATTGATGTATTCCAGGCATGAAACGACTCATAAACTCCTTTATTGTTCTAACACCTCTTTATCATTTGTTCAATATTCCATTTGGGAAATTTGTAAAAGACTGGATTTGTCTTTTTTATGGCTTCTTTGTGCTGTTCCAAACCACTTGGTGTCAGGCGGTGGCCCACACATTTGCGCAGGTGCTGGTTATGGTTTTCTTCCTATTCTTAACGAGACAGTGAGCGCTGTTGTGCATATTCACTAAGGAAAACAGGTCCTGCATTAAAATGCCATTTATCATATTATTAATTCAGATGAATGCTTGAGGATGTCTAAGGAGGTTTCATCAGCTGCAGCAAGGGAGGAGGCACAGAAAAAACTCACTAGAAATTCCTCCAGAATATTGCTACTTCCATTGTCCTCCAGCTTGGCTTAACCCTGAAGTGCAGGCTGACCTGAATTCAGCGAAGAGAAATGTCATTTTGACTTAGTCCAAACAGGCATCATCCTGCCTTGCTGCCCACACCCGGGCGGGCTGCGCAGCCCGGAGACCTTGGCGGATGGCAGGCTGTGTAGGTCCCTGCGAGGAAGCAGCACTGGAAAACAATCCCTGGTGAATTCTAATTACAGGAGCTGCAAAGCGGCGGTAATGATGGATGTGGGCCGTGGGCCTTCTCAGCATGTGACAGACCGCTTTGATTAAATAAGCAAAACCCGCAGCCTTGTCCACCTGTATTATTGCTGATCTCAGAGCGCCGCGGGGCTGTTTCAGGTGGGAAAGGTGTGGGTTCCTGCTGCAGAATTACTTTTCTAGCAGTGAATTTACTAATACACGGAATACTCTTTCCTCACAGTATTACACACTCACGTTATACTTCTGATAAAAGTGTAGTCCTTTTCCCAACGGACACAGCCATCAAGTTTTGGACAAAATAATCATTGGCAGTATTTTGTGATTACTCATTGTTTTCCACCTGACTGTGAAAGACTGAGTTAATTAAGCCTCTCGACATCCCTATGAAGTAAGTGTTACATTAATTAAAACATGCACGGCCGCGGAAAGCATGGTGCACATCTAAGAACTCATATTGTAACAGGACAAAATACAGGTCAACTTTCTGTACGTTAATGAAACCAAAGGAGAAATGGATCTGCACGCCAGCTGATTAAAGCACTCAAAGTCAAAGGCAGATAAATGCTTTTTATGGGCTCTATTCCACCCCGTCATTTTCCATTGGAAATCCATACCAATAACAGGACACTAGAAAGAGGAAGCTACTGTTAACCTCAGAATAAAAGGGAAGAATATGTACTTTTATATCTATCTAGGGTTCTTTTTTCGGAAACTAATTGATCAGCCTTTCTTAATTTAAAAATAAAAATGATGCATGTCACAGGGAGCATGAATTTTACAAGATGTTTTATTCTCTGTGTTGAAAATCATGACTGTCTCGGAGACAGGTGGCTTAATGAGCTCTGGAGGCTAGCAAATGAGGGTCATGACAGGCTAGGCGTACTTCAGCAACCCATTCCTTGCGGTCAGTGATAAAGAACATTACCTTTATTAACTCATACTGCATTCTTTCCTCAACAGTTTTCAGGCCAGCTGAACAATTTGCCAAGGGATATTTTTCAGAGAGGAAAGATGCTGGTTTACAGCATCTTCCATCTTAGATGCTTTGGGTCAGTAGTATTACCTCCGGGTAGTATTACCAGTAACCCAAACCATCGTAGATGAAGGATGCTATATCCTTAAAGCCCTTTAAAGTACAGTGTTTATAAGAATATACATCCAGCACATAGTGCAGCACAAGGAAAGAAAAACCAAACAAAAACTGGTGTTCCTGTGTCCTGTAGTTCTACCTGGGCTTACTGAAGACACTGTAACTGCTCAATAGAGGAGGCATTTTTGGGGCATATATAGGTTTTCTGCACAAAAAGTCAATTTAGAAGCATCATTGCTCTCCTGTGAACGCTGCTGCAGGAGGTGGTGTCCCATATAGCACCCCAACGCAGGCCTGCACCACACCTTTGGAAAAAGGATACACTGGTTTGACGCAGAGGAGTGGAAATGCAGGTGACATTTAATCAGGGTGCCGTCACTGGCACTCCTCGTGCCACAGGTGACCCTGGCATCCCACAGCACCTCAGCAGGGACCTGGCGACCCAGCACCTCTCCCACGGACATGCAGGGGTCCCAGGATTTTGGATGTGCAGCACGGCTTCATAAACCCTCACGGGAGAGCTTGGCAGCTGGGGCTCCCTGGTGTAAGGGCATTTCCAGGTTTTTCTAAAATTCTTGTGGATTAATTTTCTGTATGGGCCAGTGTATAGTTAAATGCCTCAAGGTCAAATGATCAGACATTCATATCATGGTATAGCTCTGCACGTCGTTACGTAAACAGCGCACACCCAGTCACCCTTCAGGAGTGCAGAATCTACAAAAACGAACATTGCAGCAGTCACCTGTGATCCTCGCTTGTAGTTATTTGTACAGGTATTTTAAATACAATCAATATTTCTTAATCAATTTGTTTCATAGACCCTAGTCTCCACCTCAGGAATGCATCGAAGGATTTCCAGCAATATTCAATCATCCATTAGCCCTTTTGATTTATTTGAAAATGTCCACATTAATTTCGTTAGGCAAAAAAATAATTTTTCTGTCTATAATTTGACCAGCTGTTGTCACTGGTTCTTTGAGAAAACCACATTAAAAGCGCTCATTATAAAAGAGAAATCCTTAAACCTAATTCCTTATTTCCCACCAGTGACTGGGTTTTCTCATGGATGCTTTCAAGGACGAAGAAAAAATATCCAAGAGAAAAAGCACAGCTGTCACAAGTAAGAAACAAATGAATTACTTTTTTTTTTTTTTTTTTTAAATGTCTTTAAATATCTGTGTAGTGCAAGCAAGCAGGGAAATGTGCAAGTGTTGCTTAGATGGATTTTACTTTTTTACTTTTTATCACAATATTCCCTAAAGTGTTCTGACACTTTAAACTTCTTAAATCTGCCACTCAGAGTTAAAATGTGGTATGACAGACTGTAGGACTGAATCTGACAGAATTTGTGATTTCGCTTCAAATGAAAAGGCAAAGACAACTCTGAAAAAGCAAACAAGTCAAAAGAAGAGTGAATGAGAGAGATGAAATAACACCCAAGAAGGAATAAACAGAAAAAGGCAGAGAGTAATCACAGTGCTTGAAAGGATTAGTGGGAGTGAAATGATGGAAAATGTATGTGGGCAGTGAGAGCACTTACAATGTGGATTAGAACTTATTGTCACAAGAGGAATTTGGGTACCCGGGGATGGAGGAAGTTTTCTCAGCTCCCGTATTTAGGGATGCTAGAGCACATCGTGCTGTAAGACAGAGCTAAAGCTCAACACCAGTATGTGCTCTTGAACGCCTGTTACGCCCCACATCTGCCCACGGTGGCCCGAAGGAAGGAAACCATGTGCTTACCGTGCTGCTCCGCTGGATGAGCAGAAGGAGCACGTCCCTTTGGGGCATTCTATCATCCTGCAACCACTCGACCTATAAAAGCGGAGAGGGAAGCACTGTATTAACCCCAAAAGACCAAATTCTTCCTGTGCAAACCGCAAGATGTGGAAAATCCTTCGAGTAAAACACTAATTTCTTGTTTCCTCACAAAGTCTGTAAAAGGATGGGCACTAAGGAAGCCTCTTGCAGCACAACCAAAGAAGAGAGGATCCATGCCCGTTTCCTAAATGGCAGCTACTTTGGCTTTTTATATGATTATAAAGTCCTGCCATAAGTAGCCTGTACAATTAGGGGTGGCTATTCCCAGGGAAAGGTGTGGGACAGGCCTCTCACGCGGCACAGCCGTCAGACAACAGTTCTGCTCCTCAGTTCTCTTCAAAACTCGTCCTTGCTCAGCAGAAAACATGGCACAAAGTGGGGGAAACACAGCGAACCCTTCTGCGGTCTGGGGTTCCTCTGAGTAAGTATAAATATATGCACACATATGGGTATAGTTCCACATATGTAGCAGGAAAAAACACGTGCCTTTATATAAATAATATACCAGTAATACGCCATTTATCATATTCAAGAGGTAGTTCTTTGCTTTAAAACAAAGGTTATTTTTTTTCACTTGCAAATATCCCCCTTACAGGTTACATCAATTCATATTGTTACGCCAGGCAGACCATCTTGCACAGATACTTCTTTTTCTTTCTAACTCCTTGTTTTCAGGCACTCTACTTCTTCTAAATTTCTGCTTTTCCAACTGAAGTTCTCTGATCATAACTTTCTAGGCAAAAGGGATTTCTTAAAATATTTGATCAAAATAAAAATGCTGTTCTGCAAAGCAGCAGGCAAGGGCTGGGAATACTTACGCTGCTGCTGAATAGCTGGTAGATTTTCTTCTAATAGCTTTACAAGAAAATTACTTTTATGTTCTGCAGAAAATTAGTTTACCTGAATTGAATTATGAGGCTGCTGCCAGATTAGTGGGACAGCTCCTCTCTTCTTCTTTGACTACACCCACTTCTTCAGCATTGTCTCCCCAGGACCAGGTAAGTAAGTGAAATGCTCTGGCATCTCCTCATGACCTTCTAGTGAACACACTATAAACCTGAAAACCAAATTGTTGCTCGTTTGTGGTACTGCCTGGCTGCATTTCATGCAGCAGAAACTTCAGCAGTATGAGAGTTCTTTTGGGATCTTCTCTACTTTTGCTGAAAACAGATTACAACAAAACACAGGGAAAAATCAGATTTATGATATTTTTTTCATTTGCAATGCGTTGGCTATACAGAGATACACAGAGATACCACACTGTCTCCCAACGACAGCATAAATTCTGAAATGCTTAAAGTTCTAAAGTGGGAAGTAGATCTGTTTTTGTGTGCGCCGTTGTTTAAATACTTAAAATTGATAAGGAAAATGTCAGAGTGACCTCTATTAATTCCATCACATTAGAAAAACATCAAATCCCCTCTCGTAAAGGAACCACGAGTTACTGCAACTGTGACGTGCAACTGTGACGTGACGTGAACAGTCACACACCCACGACGCATCAGCCCTGCTCTGCAAAGCTTCATGATTCAACAGATGGAAACAGGCCAGAAACTTTCAGCAACACAACTTCCAGTGCTGCGTTCTGAAGCTTTATAGTATTCCCTAGTGTACAACGTTGTTCAGCCAGAAGTTAAAAGGCTTTCAGCTTCATTTTCAGACAGAGTCTGTTTCACATCTATTCACCGATGTAAAAACCCTGCTTTCTTAATTGTGTATGTGACAAACCTATAGGAATTACAACAGTTATTTAACCATAAAGGCCATTACTTTGGTTCTGTCTTTTATTGGTGCCCCCTTGCACAAGAGAAGACATTAGCCCCATGTGACAACAAGCCATCTGTGATCAGTGATGTGTACAAAGAAGGGTAAGCTGTAGTTCTAATGACACATCAAGGAAAACAGGTGCTGAATATTAGTAGGTACATCTATTCTTGATTGTTTAAGGCAAAATTCTGCATTAACAGCTGCATCTTAGAAATAATTTGCTTGCAGTTAACTGCACATTATGAAACAAACTCACATGGAAATGTACCTAGCCCGGACTCGACGTGCAAAATGAAGTGCACATTTTGCACATGAGGCTAGCTGGATTTCACAAAGGTGTGATGTCAGTTGCTTGTAGGCCACTTCCAGGACACCAGTCGGCTGCCTGAAAAATGTTCCTTGATGGGAGAAACCCCAGGAGTCATGGCTAATCTCGGTAATAAGAGTTTGAGAGTAACATATTCAGATTACAATATCTCACGTGAGCAGGGGAAATTAATTCAGTGGTGGTCTGAGATTGCTGCAGATTGAAAGGACTAGTGTTAGTTTCATGCTGCTGAAAAAATGACTTCCTTTGTCATAAGGACACTCATTCTTTACAACATATAATGGTAGAAAAGGTACTAAAACCAAAACCATTTTAACATTCAGAGAGGTTAAACGCTTACAGAACAAATTTCAGGTGAACTGCATGCATAATCATCTCCAGTTGATAAACAGATAGCTAACGGGATTAATAAGGGGCTACAAAGCCTCCCAGTTCCTCTGAGAAGTCCTCCTCAAATGGATGGGAACTCAAAAAAAAAAATAAAAATTCCCAGTGCCCAAATGGTAGCAGTTCCATTGCTCAATAACAGCTTAATTTTTCAGAGCTCTCAGACTTGTAATTTTTGGGTTCGGTTCTCAATGTGGCTTGCAGTTTGGGCATTTACACATGCAAATAATTGTACATGCAGTTAAAGTGTGTGCAAATATAAGTTGGTTGACATCCAGCCCGAGATTTTCAATGCTCAATTCGAAAGATAAAAAATAATAAAACGCGTCTGTTCCATACATTTCTTTAGAAGTGAAGTTTGCATGTGCAAGCAGGTAATTAGATAATGAGTTACTACTGCTTGCATCTGTCATTTTAAGAGTCCAAATGCAAAAGAGTACCCAGAAAATATGACATTGCACTCACAGCTCTGAAAATCTGTCTGTCGATGAACATTAAATCTGCCATCTGGCTTCTGCGCTGTAGAAGCCTTTGCAAACCCTCAAAAATCAGTTTTGTTTGGGCTTGTGCGGGATCTTGTGCACCAGATGGCACTTTTATTGAACTTGGCTCTCAATTAGCTGGCCACAAATTATGATGCATTTTATCAATGTTGTAAAAATGTTCATCATTTAAGGTAACTCCAGCTTACCCTTGAGGTTTGTTACTCCCTCTTGATATGCAGTAGTTCTTCTCTCTCTGTCATGCAACTCAAATAAATGCATTTATGAACTTCAGAAAAGTTGATGTCAGAAAATAAAAGGTAAAAGCAAATGAACAAATCAAGCCCATAAAGACTGTATTTGTTATGAGATTCATATTGAAGTTATTTATGAAAAAAATGAAAATAAAGTCAGAATTGTATTAGGCAATATTATATACAGGGAAACTCCTATTATTTTTTAAGTGTCTTTGTCCACTGAAAGCGTACTGAACGTATAGTGAGCTGTTTTAAAGTATTTGGTCTAAACTAGAGATGGGGAGTATAGACATCGCCTGAAGGAAAAATCTAGCACGGTAAGTTGGAAAGTAGAGTTGTTCCAGCAGGACCATAAAATCTTTGCTTTCCGGGAGTGTATGTAATCGCAGGGACCACTTCCATGTTTTTGTTGTCTATTGCAGTTTATCAGAAACTACACCTGCATTTCACACCAGCCATTTTACATTAGCCACAGATGCAGGCACTAGTACTCAGGTATTTAGTTCCCTATTTGCATGTGTGCATTCTTTCAGGATAGTATGGATCTTTAATCAATCAAAGCAGAGCAGACATAGGTTGTATTTTTAAGACTGTCCTCACTGCATTACATGTACATCCAAAGTTTTACTTTTGTCTGCTGCTGTATGTTTATGTACCTGATGAGTGCAGTGGATGTAGGCTTGGTCCAACAAAACCAGATTAATTTTATCAGGTCAAGTATCTACTGTTTGGGAATGGGCAAGCCTGTGGAACACAGTACTAAGTATGTCCAGAAACACGTCACATATATGACAGAAACTATTTTTTTTTGCATCCTCTTCCTCGCAGATACAAGCAACAGCTTTTAAAAGAGTAACTTATGTAGGGCTCAAAGCAAGGCCATTGCATTTCAAAGAACCACCAGTCTAGTCCATAGAGCTACATATCCAGTGTGTGTACATATATATTTCCCCGTGTGTAACACAGCCTGTGTGTGTAAGCTATACTCGTGCCTCTTCTCCCACCCAGATGTGAGGGGCTATTAGCAGTCAGAGGTTGCTCCATCTGCCGCTCCCAGAGGCACCGCAGCACACCGGGCTGAAGCAATGCCGGTGTTAATTACCAGTGACTGCAGTTACTCTTCCTACAGAAGCTTTAGTGTTTTAAACACACCTTAATTTTACACTCCCTTTTCCTAGAAATTCACCCCACAAATTATCCGATATCCTCCTTCTTTCCCTGTCCTTTTTAACTTATTAACATCTTACCACAGACTGTGTTACTTTCTAGCCTTATTGCTCTCCACTTCTTTTTCATTGGATTCTGCCTCATGAGCACTGAATGATCTCTTGTTTCATCTTGTCATTCTCATCTGCAGTCATGGAAGACTAATGGCTTCTGCATCTGAGCTACAGTTTTGAATCCCATCTGACTGAACCTCAAATTTAGGCAAAATACATTTGCCTAATTTGCCCGCGTGTTGTAGCAGGAATTTTTTTGAAGATCTTTTATTTTAAAAAAACCCAAACCACAAATCACTTTCTGAGATTAATCTCTGTCATCCCCATGCTAATTTGGAAAATGTCTCTTTTTTTTTTTCATCTGTAAAATGCTCCTGAGGGAACAATGTCCAAAGACACTTTGTGGAGAACGGCTGACGCTGAATAAAGCCACTCTGATGCCGACTGGGCTGTCTCCAACCTTGTTTCAAATAGTGATAAAACAGCCTTTAGATTATAATGGTTCTTTTATTATTGATTTCTGTAGGCTAGCTTTGACATACTGAAAATCATGAAGTTCCGCAACTCCCGTAATTCCCCAATAATCAAGTTCATCAAGTTGTGGTTCCCTTTCAGACAGCTCTAATAGTCATCTAAGCGAACAGTATAGATGTGGAGTTGACTACATACCTTGTCCTGAACATTGTGCTCATCTCTGCAGTCACTGGTAACACTGGGGCTAGATCAGATTTTTGTGAGAAGTCTGAGAAAGAAATACTTTATAAGTGAAATATCTATGTTTATCTGCTATCTCATTTTCAGGCAGAAAAAAGAAAATATTTTTCTTCTGCTCTGCTAAGAGCAGCACAATGCTGTAACGTTTCAGACAAGTAAGACAGACTCTTTTTCTAAGCTTTACATACGTTACTAGTGTATTAGAACAAAATATAGTTGTGGCTTACACAAAAATGAATTAAGGAAACATGATGAAAACCTCCCTTATTTCAGTCATTTAATGAGTCAGTAAATGTTCTCCTTTCTCAGATCAAATGCCATCCACATGGAGACAGAGAAACATAAATTATAGGGAAACTTCAGAATAAGATCTAATGTTAAAAAGCTTACTTAAATGTCAGCAGACAAAGAGAAAATAGCCAAAATACCAACAGAATGATCATGGTCCACAGCAGATAAATAGTTAAAAAATCATACCATAGTCACTTTAAAGCAACCCAGACCGTAATGCGGTTGCATACCAATTACTTCTCATGAAAAAAAAAAAAAAAAAGAATACTTAGCCCTCAAAGTTACTAGTTATAATCTTAAAATCGGCATTGCAGTTTTACTAAATCCATGAGCTTCTCCGGGATTGCATGGGATTATGTATTCAGCTTTAACTGCAGTTCTGTTACTAAAAGAAAAGCAGCATCTTGCGGATGCTTATTCACAATGTTTTTTTCCGATTTACCTTCTCCAAACTACAACTGTAGGAAACACCTAACAGCAAGCCGTAGTGACTAACTGCTGGATTCCCAGCAGGCAACCACGCACGAATGCGTCGGAGCGGGTGCAGATGACGCACAAGAGGCGTAGTCTGACCAGACAGGAGAAGAAGCACCTTCTTGTCTTACCACCATAGGCTGCTGGAGGTCTGTCCATCTGCTGCTCGGTGCTGTCTGAATTTCTGATGGGTGGCTCTCACTCAGGCAAATTCTGCGCTGGGGTTTTTTCACCTCTGAAGGTCCTGTAGTGCCTGAGGGAGCAGCTTCACTGACCTCCAAATCTGCTTCGTATCTCGGCGTGGTCCTAGCGAAGCCGTTGCTAGACCTGGAGGACACAACGATGAGGGCTCATGGTGGGAGGAGGGAGTGGAAGTGCTTTAAATTTGGATTAATGCTGTCACAAGGGAGATGGATTATGGCTGCTAGACCAAAGAGGAGCAGCAGACGGCCTTGTCGTTTATCCAGCATCCAGGTGATCAGCAGCTCTGAAAGATGCAAAGGACAGGGGGAACAGAAAAGCAACAAGGTAAACCCAGGAAACTGCGCCTGAAGGGAGGCTCTGTAGGTGATAGGCAATACGAGAGTGGCATCAGTAACTTCTGACAAGGTGGTTGTTGTTTGGGGAGCCAGAACAAGATAAAAATAAAATAAAATTAAAAAAAAAAAAAAAAGACGTTCACAGTAGTGAATACTCAGTTTAATAAAGTAGCAATGATGGCTACAGAGATGGGTCCTAGTACTGAGGAGGATTTTGGAGATAAATGGTGAGACAGAACGCTAATAATAGCTCTGGAGCATCAGAGATAAATATTAGAACTTCAGGGCTGTGTTGAAAACATTATTACTCTAGGACTGCTACGAGGGGCCAAGAACAAATCATCATCACTGGGGCTTGAAACATAGGTTAGCAAAGCCTGGGAGGTGGCAGTCCAATAAAATTGCAGTTGAAAGGATACATCAGAACAAAAACTTTATTAGAGTACATTCAATTAGAGCACAGTTATACAGTTATAGAAACCTCTTTCGATGCTCAGTGCTGCCAGAAAATCGAAAAAGGTAAGTATGGAGACAGCCAAATTGAAAAAAAATAAGCAAAGACAGCCAAGTGTTGTTTTATTTGGGTAACTCGATAGGCGGTTATATGAAAAAGTCTGAATTTAGAGACAACCAAGACACTAAAACTCTCAATCAAAATTAAGAACCAAGGCATTTTTTAACTTTATACCGGATAGCTTTCTACGTCCTTAGTCACAAAAGCACCTTAAAAAATATGACCCAGAGGAAAAATCAGGCAGCTGTATATAACCAGATTTATAGTTTGTCCATGCAGTGTTAACATAGCTACTAAACTCCTGCTCCAAGAAATTCAAAACATGACAACAGCAGTAGAAATGCAGAAAAGAGTTTTCCTAGAACAAAAGTTTTACAAAGGAGGGGGAAAAAAGTTGTGCAGAATACCAATTGCTGTGTTAGGAGACCCTGGGTAGCCTCAAGGAAACAGTGAGGTCGTTTAGGAAAAAATCAGCAAGTATTTTGGGAAGTGCAGAGCAGATGGATAGATAAACAAGGAAGGTCCAGGGCTAGTCTACTGTTGGACTGTAGTATGTTCAGACTGAAACGCAGTAAAGAGAGGTATTTGAGTTCAAACAACAGGGACAAACGGACATGGTACTGAATTCACTAAAATAACTTACGAAGGCTACACAAGATGTGGGTTTAGGATTGACGCAATTGTGTGTCAAACCGATACTCCAAAAGTCCAGCAGTCGAGAAGCATTGCTTGTTACAGAAAATGCACTACTTGGCTGGTCTTATATAAAGTGTAGCAGAAGACCAAGCAAAAAGCTCCAAAGACTGAAAAGTGAAATATTTACATTCTGTGCCCAAAAAGCACTACGGTCTATGGAAGAATTTATTCTGGAAAAGACAGTCTGTACAATACATAGATGTAAGTCATATGTTCAGAACCAGGAAGAGCGATAATATATGTTTATACAGATCGTTTCCTTTATTAATAATACTTCCAGAATAGAAGGCAACCAAAGAAGAGATTTGTATGAGAAATTATAATTAAAAGAGCTTGACATTTTGGTGATTGAAATAACAGAGAAAGACAGTATGATTCACATTTTATATATATATATTTATACTCATATGTAAGCTCCAAATGATCCTCCAATCATCTTTTTCCTTTCCCGCTCCCCCTAATGCCTGCGCTAGGATGGGGGAGGAAATGGAGGATACCATGTGAGTCCTCCACAATCTCTCGTTTCAACCGGAATCAAAATTGATCATTGTGTCACAGGACCCCACTGCCATTTGCGAATGAGGAGGCAGCTCTAAATGTGAGTAATGTTAATGTGAAAAAAAAAAAATCATAATGTTTATATCTTCTTGGGATCTTGAGAGCTTCAAAACCAAGATGACTTTTGGGAGAGGAGATGATTTTAAGCGTAGATGACCCATGAGTAAGTAAAAGTTTAAGAGAGAAAAAAAAAAGAATACTCTCTCCAAATTTGTTCAATGGTAGTTGAAATAGGTGAAGTATATTGACTGTAAAGATCAGTAAATGTTCTGGGTATTGCAGTATTTGGAACTCTAATTTATGACGCACGTAGCCAGTTCCCCATATAACTATACAGGCTCAACAGGAAGGAGACACCCGAAAAAACCACACAGGAATGGAAGAAAGGGCTCACCACTGTGATGCTGCAACAGAAACGTGAAAGCTGTCAAGGACTGCTGCCAGAAAGATTCACCCTGAACATCCGAGATGTTTAACATCCAGACGAACCTATAGAGGTGCTTTTCTGACTAAAGGGTAAAAATACGGAACAGTGACAAAGAGTAAAGCTGTTACAAGAAGATTTAAGAGGCACTGTGTTAAGGTGGCTAAGGAACCAGGCAAGGTCTGAAGGATGAGATGCTTAGCAACAGAAATGCTATAATAAGATGATTATGGAGAGTATCTGCAGTTTTAAAACATTTTTATTTATTTATTTTTTTTCTTCTAATGCTAAAATAAATGATATTCTGGTTCTAAGAAGACTCAGTAGCTACTAGTAGTGTGTGCAAAGGAAAGAAATAAAGAAGTCTGAACTTAACACCTGGAGAGACACAGGAGTTATGGAGACACAGGCCCCAGCCTAAGAGAGAATTATGAAATTTCCCTGAAAGGCAGGCAAAGGCCTAAAAGCAAACCCCTTAGAAAAAGTTTTCAGAGGGACTGAAAGGGGAAGGAGCTACAGCTGGCCCAGTAACCCTGACAGATACTGAAGGAAACACCAGAACCTGACAGATACTGAAGCAAGCACCAGAACCTGTCCTAAGGAAAATGTTAAAGAGAAGTGGAAGCATTTTAAGGTTTGCTCACTGAGCTAACAGATCATGAACTTGGGATTTTGTAATGTTGTAAAACTACTGGGGTCAATTGGCAAACTAAAAGTCAACATGACTATTAGTAGTGAAACATACGCACTGAGGGGGTTTACAATACAGGAATAAAAAATCCAAGGCTGAAGTTGAGATGAATCACAGAACAGAAAAGAGCAAATGATGGACATATTTTGTTGCGCAACAATACTTGTCATGATAGCAAATAAAGATTAGACTAGTAGGCGAGTCTAAAATAGTTAATACTACCAATTTGTGAGGACCCTACAAGCCTTTACGGATGTACGTTCTTCCTACAGATATTTGTTCATGTTATAAAACCAGCACAGACCCAATATAAAAAAGGCAGAGGGTAGTTGGAAATGTTGTCTCAAATGTAGACTTGCTTGTCAATGTTTATACCTATCAGCTGGGGAAATACCGCAGATGTCGGAGAAGTTCAGAATAAAATTGAAGCTTTGTAACTTTTCAAAATGAATACTGCAGTTTAGCACTAACGTTATTGCAATTTAGCACTAATGTTAATGATGAAAAAGTGAGCCGGAATGCATTTAAGGAAAAAGAGCTGTATATTCAGTGGTGCAGAGCTGAAGGGGAAAACCGCCTGCTAACACCAAGGGAGTGCCATGCCGTGATGCTCGCTCCTCTAGCAGGGGCAGGGGGCTTCCACCCAGTTGTGAGAAGGTCTTGCTGGGTCTCCCAGCATTGCATTGCAGACCAGTTTACGGTCTGGCGATGTGGTTTGGAATGCTGTACGTGGCTTATGATATGTCGACGCCATGACTCGGTACAGAGCTGTGTCTCTGCTTTTCCTCCCCTTTACTCCCAGGAGCTGCGTTAGATCTTCCCGCACATGTTGTTACAGAGGAACTGCGTCAGGCCTCAACACCAGTGATCCAACAAACAGCGAAGGAACATTCGCAGAAGGATAGCAATCTGGTTAAAATATTGGAGACAAGGATGCACACGAAATGAAGGGAAACCAATCTCCAGTAAACTGACTCAAGTTCTCCTAACAGTGCATCCTATCATCTTCATGGTACTTTGCTAATATGTAAAGCGGGCTATCTCACTTCATTTTGAAGCCTGCAGCATCCTAGATTAATGGCTGAATCTGTATTGTCATTGCTACACCCAAATAACTCAATAGCTGGTTAAAAAGACTCAAAACTGCACTAAGGCAATGAAGCATTTTGCAGAGTTAAGCTGTGATTGGCTTTGTGAGATGCCGTGTTTTGTCAAATTAGAAGAGCCATATGTGGTAGGAGCATAATTATCTGTATAAAATCCAAGAAGAAATGTACTCATTACTGTGTACTTGTGGGTGAAGAGAGGACTTGTAGTACTGCCTATAGCTAAGGTTGCCTGAAGCTTCAAATCACATGAAATGGCTTCAACACTTCTAAACACATCTCTTACTTGTTCTGGCTACAATGCTCTACACTGGATTTCTGTCTCATGCTGAATCCCGACTAGAAAGTTTTAGGTAAAAATACTTTAGCCATGGACAAGAAGAGTTAAAGAACACGTGGTTGTCTGCATAATACAGAATTTCTTACAACAAGTTAGGGAGAAGTTGCCTGAGCTATCACTTATTGTGCCAAGACCTGAAATTCATCAGTGGGTTGTCTATGTCCCACTGTTACAGTAGGGGAAAAAACAAGCAAAAAACCGATATTCAACGTCGTGCTTAAAAATTGCATTAGAGACAGGAACTTTGCCATGTGAAACATAACTCAGATGAAGAAAGGAGACACAAATTCATAATAATTCAGACTGAAGAGACATTGAAGAATAAGACAAACTGACAGCAGTGAACATGTCCAAATGGTGTTAAAATGTGGTTCCAGGCTGAGAAGACCAAAATCATCTTCAGTTTTTCAGCCTAAGGCCATCTTCAAACAAATACTGCTCCCATAGTTGTGTGGTATCTATTTCAAACAATTACCATCTTTGCTGTATTTTAGACTCTGAATGATAGGAGAAGTGTTGCAAAAGGAGGAGTTAACTAAAAAATTCAGTATGTAAGCCCTAAATGTCAGAAGCTGCAAAGTAACATTGTTTTTCAAGAAACAAGCAAAACCAAACCCAGAGATTTTTACTGGATCTAAATTACTGGAGAAATTTGGGGTTTTGAGTCACTCTTCAAGCCTGTCGGAAAACAGTTTTTTTAAAAAAGCACAGTGCTAAGCACCGATTGGTACATTTGTTTTATCAGTTTAAATTAAACTAATTAGAGTAATGACATATATAGGTAGATCAAATACAGTGTTGAGGAGATTGATAGTCACTTTCCTCAGAAAACGTTCTTCCTTTTTGACATGTATAATTGATATGTTTGAAATAAAAAAAACATTCTCTACTATGAATCTCCTTGGTTTCATGTTTGAAACACCAGATTTTTTTTTTTTTTTTTTTTTTTTTTTCGTTTTATCTTGTTTCCTTTTAGCTTACAAAACACTGAAGCTCAACAAGAGCAAGGTCCTGGCCATGGGTTGGGGCAATTCCAAGCACAACGTGGGCTAGTGGAAGGTGTCCCTGCCCGTGGCAGGGGGGTGGGATTGAGTGGGCTTTGAGGTCGTTCCAACCCAAAGCAGCCTGAGACTCTCTGATCCTTTATTTCTAAGGCTAATAAAGGCTTATTTGTACATTTTGAAAAGTGACATTCCCACCTCTGCAGGTGTTACATTCCTATTCTTGTTAAATGTTGAGATTTCCATTTGAATGTTGCTTGAAGTCTTGCAGCGATCTTTCTGCCAGGTTCAGCTTCAACTTTAATAAATGAACTTAGCTCAGAGAATTCAATGTGCAGAATGACTCATTTTATTATAAAACTGTTTATGGCGAACTGATTGGAATTAATTCTAGAAAATTCCCTCTTTGCCTGTTACAGTGCAGCCATGTATCAACACAGGGGTCATAAAGATGCAGCACAAGCTGCAAGGTGGAATCCACCAGCCTGCCCACTCCTCTAGACGATGAGCTCCCCTG
Source organism: Athene noctua (assembly GCF_965140245.1). Taxonomy (NCBI): domain Eukaryota; kingdom Metazoa; phylum Chordata; class Aves; order Strigiformes; family Strigidae; genus Athene; species Athene noctua. The sequence continues at coordinate 90,040,605 of NC_134077.1, read as the reverse complement.
TAGCACTGCACTTAGGGGATCACTTGTTAGAGTCAATATATCCACACAAATAAGAAATTTGTTTGGGGTTTTTTTTTTTTTTGATGGGAAAGTGTGATCACTGCTGAAAATAGTTAACTGTCACTTAAAGTTAGCAGTTCAATGTTTTGTCAAATAAGCAGTTCTGAACACCATGTTGGCTTCTTCCTGCACCTACCAGCTTCGTGAAGAGAGTATTCATTTTTCTGTAACTTTTATAGAAATTACTCTTTCTCTGAAAAGGTGCTTATTTTATTGCTGCTTCAACTGTAATGTGAAAACAAAACCACAAAGCAGATGGATATATTGACATACTTCTTCAGATAGCCTTTGTCAGTCTTCCCACTCTAGATGAAGAACTAGTTTCCTCCTTTTACTCCAATTCCTGCTCAATGAGTACATCTGTTACTTACACGAAAGCAAACCTTTTAAAAGATGTCTTCTCAGAAACTGAGACACATAAGCTTCCTCCAGGCCTTTATCCATCTGAGCTTTCCTATCTGAAGCTTTTGCTTTTAGGTACTTAGAAGCTGATTATTTGTATTGACTTGAAGAGATCAAGTAGGTTGACTTATCTGTGATTTTCTATCTTTTTTTTTTTTTTTTTTTTTAAAAAAAACCCCTTTTTGGACTATGTTTGGCTTTTTCTGGTCCTGCAATGTCACTTATCTGACAGGACTTCTCAAAAATAATCTCCAGTAGTTCAGAGGTTATTTTGGCTACTTTCTCAAATATTGCAGATTGAATTCCCCAGCTGATTTGAAAGCATCCACTTTATCTCAGTACTTTTAATTTGTATTCTTCCTGTTCTGTTCAGCAAAAGTCATGTTGTCGAACACCTGGTTGCAAACTTTCTGGGGACAGCTGAATCAGAATATGGGTGGCCAAATCCTGGGTGGTGTAAAGAAGAGACATTTGAAATGAAACCCAAAAGTACACGGGGTAAAGGTATGGCTTACTCTGTTCAAGAAATATTTGTTTTGCTTCAGGAATGTGGAAACCTGTCGTGAAATCATTCTGCTGCTATTATTTTCATTTAAAAAGAAACTTCAGATAGTGTTAAGCATCCAACAGCATGCTGATTGGTGCACTAGTACAGCATGCTATGATGAGAAAACAATGTAATTATTCACTTTTTTTTTTTTTTTTTTTAGAAAAAAATACGAGTGTGACAGATGAGCTGACCCACAGCCGCCAAAGGACAGACGTGCCCACAGACACCCCGGTGTCCTCTGCTCCTGTGTCACCAAACCCACGGGCCTGACATGTCCCCAAGGTCACCCCGGGCTAGGGTGGAACCTCACATTCCCACCTTCACCCAAAAAGTCAGGGGGCGTGTGTGTGTGTGTGTGTGTGTGTGTGTGTGTGTGTGTGTGTCTCTGGGTTTCAAGGTACCTGCAGTACCACAGTGCTGATCCCCCCAACCCCCCGCCTCACAGCAGCGGGCAGCTGACTGTAAAACTGCAAACAAACAAAATAATAGTAAAGAAATCTAAAAAATGTAAATAAAATAAAAAGTAAAAAACTTTACAAAATTTAAAAATAAAAAGCAAACACACAATAAAAAAGTCAATAAAAATTTAATATTGAAATATAAATAAAATGAAGAAAAAAACTTTTACATTTCAATAACTAAAACGAATAAAAAAAAAAACCCTCCCAAATAAATCGAATTAAAAATTAAAACTAAATAAAAGTAAATAAAACGAATAAAATTTTAAAAATAAATTAAATAAGTAAAAAAAAGAAAAAATAAACATAAAAATAGATAAAAATGACACCCAAACCAAGTAAATAAATAAATAAACGCACGGATAAATAAATAAATAAGTGAGCTAGCGGGGGGGTGGGCAGGACGAGCCCGCTCCCGCTCCTCCTGGCACCGCCGCACGTACAGACAGACGCGAGGCGCTCCGCGACCCTCCGGGAAGTTTTTCCGCCGGGGCTCCGCGTCCCTGCGCAGCCCGGCTCCGCGCAGCCCGCCCCCACCGCGGCCACCGAGGAGGAGGAGGAGAGGAGAGGAAGAGGGGTGGGGGGGTCACGGCGCCAAACTTTCCGCCTGACGGGGGTCGGGGCGGGGGCTTCGCCCTCTCGTAAGTTCCCGGTCGCGGCTCCAGCCGCCGCCGCGCCCGGCAGGGAAGGGGAGGAGGGGGGCGGCGGCGCGGCGGAGCCCCGCGTTCGTCCCCGGCCCGCCCCGCTCCGGAGTGAAGGCGCCGGTCTCGGGCGGTCTGTGCTGCTGCTCCCGCCGCAGGAGGAGGAGGATGGAGCCGGGTAAGGAGCCCCGGGCGGCGGAGAAGCCCGGCGAGGCCGAGCCGGCCGTGTCCTTCCAGGCCCGGCTGTGGAAGAACCTGCAGCTGGGGGGCAAGGGCCGGAGCGGCGGCGGCGGGCGGGCGGCAGCCGAGCGTCGCAGTGCGGAGCCCCCCGTCCCGGCGGGCGGCGGCAAGGGGGACCTGCCCGCGGGCGCCAAGTGGAGCGGCTTCAAGCGCCGGCGGCAGGCGCTGGACCGCGTCTTCTCGTCCTCCCAGCCCAACCTCTGCTGCTCGGCCGCCGAGGAGCCCGGCGCCGAGCCCGGCTCCGCCCTGCGCCGCCTGAGGGAACACCTGCTCCCCCCGGGCAAGGGGCCGCCCGGCCGCCGCGACGAGCCGCCGGCCGGCGATGAGGGGCCCAGGGGCGGGAAGGAGGGGGCGCGGCGGCCCGGGGCGCACCTGTCCCACCAGAAGAGCTCCTCGCTGCCCAGCACCGCCTGCCTGGAGCAGCTGCTGCAGGGATCGCCCGCCGCCGCCCGCAGGAAGGAGCAGCGGCCGGAGGACGGCGGCGGCGCGGTGAGTGCCGGACCCCCGGGCTGGGGCGGGCGGGAAAGCGGGCCGTGAGGGGAGGAGGCGGGAAGGCGGGCGGCGGGGCTCACCCCTTCCCCTCCGCAGGGCAGCCGCCGACCCGCCTGTCGCCGGCGTGTCGTGACAGAGTGTGTGTGTGTGGGGGGGGGGGGGCCGTGACAAGAGCGAGGTCCCTCAGACCTTCCTGGGGCAAAGCAAGAGCGATGGTGACCCCAAGGGTGAAGCCGGGGCGTCGCGCCCGTCCCCTCAGTGCCCCCCCTTTCCCCGCGGCTGCCGCTCTCTGCCCTTGGCGCTCCCAGCGCCGCTTTCCCTCAGGTAACCACTTCTTCCTCGCCTGCTTACCCCAGTTTTGAATTATCGCTTAATTTCTGCAGGACGCCCGAACGACGGCCGCCGGTGCAGATTTAACAGGCGGTAGATAAATTACTTGGCAGCACACACCAGGCACCGCCGCACGCAGCCGTCGGTTCAGGCTGATGAAACAGCCCTTCCCTCGTCGTTGGGGGAAGGCGCTGTACAAAGCCGTATCTCTTCCGACTGTCAGTTTTGAAATTAAGTGGTGAAGCTCGTGTTGATAGGGGCTGCCGAGCCTTGGAATAAATTTCCAGCGAGAAAAGTGCAAAACATATGAGTCATTCCGGAGTTTGTGTAATTCTAAGCTGTCAGCCACTTTTTGCAGGGATAGTTGACTAAAGCGTTATTATTTTATATTGTCTCCTGTCATAATTAGGGAGAAGGGAGTAGCTGAAGTGAAAGGTGTGCTGAGTTTGGTGACAAAAAGAAGCTGTGTGAATATAATTTGGCTCCTGTCAGGGCTACAGGACCTGCAGTGGTGGTTCTGCGACGACCTGCAAGCGTCCCTCGAGGTCAGTGGGACGTTCACGTCCCTCTGCGGAGTTCAGCCCTCACCTTTGCAAGCCTGGGACCTAGACCTGGCTTTGTCTTGAGTCCCAGGGGGTTGTTTTGGTGAGAAGCACCTTGCTGACCTGGAGCTGCTGTGGTTATCCCTTCTATAGATCATGTTTGTCAGTGTTTTGGTCATGGCTGCTTGGCGTGGGGTTATTTTGAGAGATGTTTGTGAAGTGGGCATTTCCCTTCAGTAGTCAGTCCCTGTCTCTCCCCACTCCTGGCTCACAGAAACGTATTTTAAATAAAAATGTGCACAAAAATGCACATTTTAAGTATTGTTCAGGACTACAGGATACTCTTCATTTTAAAGACTGCTACGTCTAGCAGTTGATACATATGAAAATGTGGGTTTTTTTTCAGTGCTGTTCTGCTGTTGTGTTCAGCAAAGAAATGGCGCATTTATTTACAAAACATGTCAATTGTTATTTAGTCATGAGGGCATTACTCTTTTTTTTTTTTTTTTTTTGAACAAGGTACAGTCATAACATTTGGAAAGAATACTGCTAATCAAAACAAAGTGGTACCCAAGCTTTCTAACACTTGTCTTTAATTAGCAGGATTATGGCCAATTCCTCCAAGCAGTTTCTAGTACTAACTTGGGCTGTGCCTGTGTACCAAACCCGCTGGTTTTGATTGTAAATAAAGCTTGTTATGTCCCTTGCATTTTGGCAGAGTTTGCGGAGCTGCTGATCATGATGCTTGTTTTGGAGGGGTGATTTGAAATGTTGTTCTGCTGTTCCTCTGCTCTTCTCCTCTCTAGAGTTATGTTCTCACTCAGATTATTAAATCTAATTCACCAGTTTTGTTGAGCTGTTGGGGAAATGAGTCTTGGACTCTAAAGCGCTGTTGGGTTGTGGAGTCAGTTACTCTTCAGTGGTCTGTGGAAGAGCAAGTACCTTCCCCTGTGAGCAGCTGGAGTTTCTAATTCAATATATTTCAGGAGTTAAGTCTTGTATGTGCACATGCTGTACCCCCGGGTCACTGAGGTCCCTGCCTAACTTCAGTGATGGCATTTATGCCCCTCTGAGGATTTGGGATTAGAAGTCTGGGAACATGAGTTTGGAATAACTTATATTTTTCAAATCCAAGTTTCACTTAGAGCAGTAGTGTCTGGATTTTTCTTGCCCAGCAGTCTTACATGTCAAAAAAAAAAAAAAAAAAATTGAGCATCTAACAGAATCACAAAGATACAATTAAATTATCTAGAAGTAAAACAATACCAGAATTACAATGTACTTTGTGTTTAAAATTTGATCAAAATACAATAGCAAATGCTGCTGCCTTTTTAGCAAACGTGGACACAAAAAGACCTACTAGATATTGCAAGGGAGATGGTGGGGAAAAATAAAATCCCATGAGAAGTCAAATTTCTTGTGCTTTTGAGCTGAAGTAAGACAGTTGTCATCAGGGAAGATGGAGCACGTTAGCGTGGTAGATGGGAAGACTGAGAGCGTAAGTTGCTGTACTCTTGTCTAGAAGGTACTTTCAGGCACAGTCATGCCTTTTAAAAGTAATTTGAACTAATTAAAATGTGGTATGGCGATATAGTGTTGGACATGGACAATCGACCAGGGGCCTAGTTTTCTCAGCGTTGAATAAAGCTTCTGTTGCAGCGAATAGGATTAGTATCTTGGTTCTAGTAAAGGTGCACAATTAAGAGTGGAGTCTTAGGCAAAGAATAACCATTACATGTGAGTGCTAAGTACCAACCTAGTTCTCCCCCTGAAGACTCAATGCTTCTCAGAGCTGTCCTTAAATAGTTCTGGGGAGAGAAGGTCAGTGTCATTACTGTGTTTGTCAGCAGGAAAATTAGGTTCTTTTTAAAGGGTGGCCAAAGTGCAAACATTGTTGATGAGGACAAAGAAATACATACATGTGGAATTAAACATCACCCTCCTTTCAGCTTCCAAAGGCTCTGTGGCGGGTTTGCTTGGCCAACCCTTTCCTAACCCTGGACGTGGCATCTGGTCACCTTCCTATAGCCGAGAGCTGCAGGACGTGTGCCACAGCCTTGAGGGAGTGAACTGAGGGGGGTAGGAGCCTCTTGAAGTGTTTCATGGGCAGGGGATGACATCAGCCTTCCCAGGGTTCTGCTGCTCCACAGGACTTCAGTGTCTGAGCTTGCTGCTGTGCCCCAAGGCAGCGCAGCAAAGGTTTTTCCACTTGTCCCTTAAGATTGGCATCTCCCTGCCAGCAGGAGTTTGGATTTATCCAGCAGTGCCTGTGCCAGCAGGGCCTTTCTGCTGAACAGGAGGTGTAGTTTTGCATGGAAGGCTTCATGCTAGTTTGTCGTAATGAGGTGGTGGAAAGTAGGAGGCTGGAAATACTACCATTACTTAAGATTTGCAGTAATCACAGAACCACAGACTGGATTGGGTTGGGAGAGACCTTAAAGATCACCCAGTCCCATCCCCTGCCCCGGGCAGGGCCCCCTTCCACCAGCCCAGGTTGCCCAAAGCCCCGTCCAGCCTGGCCTTGAACCCTTCCAGGGAGGGGGCAGCCACAGCTGCTCTGGGCAGCCTGTGCCAGGGCCTCACCCCCCGCACAGGGAAGGATTTCTTTCTGATATCTAATCTAAATCTATCACTCTCCACTCCGACACGGAGCTGTTGACCACAACTCTTTGGGTGCGACCACCCAGCCAGTTCCTGAGGCCCCGCGGGGTCCATCCATCAAACCCACGTCTCTCCAGTCCAGAGGTGAGGATGTCGTGCAGGACAGTGTCAGATCTTTGCACAAGTCCAGGCAGACGACGTCAGTGGCTCTTCCCTCACCCACCAGCGCTGTGACCCCCTTGTCGAAGGCCGCCACATCCATCAGGCAGGACTTGCCCTGACTGAAGCCATGTTGGCTGCCACCAGTCTCCTCCTTATTGTCCTTGTGCCCCAGCAGAGTTTCCAGGAGGATCCACTCCATGCTCTTACCAGTCACAGAGGGGAGACTGACTGGCCTGTAGTTTATTTCTAGGGTTCTCTTTATTTCCCTTTTTAAAATCGGAGGTTATGTTCTTCCTTTTCCAGTCAGTGGGAACTTCACAGGCAAGTGTTTTATCATCTTAATCAGGGTGTGGGAATACGTCATCTTGATTCAGCAGTGGACACGGGGAGCGCTGCAGGAGAGGGTCGCTGACTGAAGTGGTGTCCAGGCTGCAGTCTGGCTGCTGCAGCCATGAGAACTCCTGTGGGCACGTTTCCCCATTGGGTTTTCTTGGAAGATAAGGATTTCGTAGCAACCAACTTTGTGACTTTTTTAAGTATGTCAGATGTTGATCCATTAAGCTGAAAGAGTGGACAGGTTCTGAACTGCTTTCTTCCCCGTCTGCCTCCAGTTCTGTGGTCATGAGGGTAAACTGGAAGTGTGGGAGAGCTCTGGGATTATTCCAGGGAGAGGAGGGGGAAAGGCTGGGGCTGCCACTCAACTTCTAGATGCATAGCCATGGGAAACAAAGTTTCATGAGTTTTGCTGCGCGCAGAACTATTTGCTTAATTAATAAGCATCCTTCAGACTTACGTGGGTCTTCAGGGTCAGAGATTGGGTAACAGTGGTCTAGATTATGTAACACACTGTGATGCAAGAGGGAGATGATGAGAAAAAAAAATGGAGATATGTATCCAGAGATAGGGTCTCTCCCATTCTCTCACGTAAGAGAGTGAGCTGTGTGGCACAGGAGAGCATCTGCAGAAAATGGGGAGTTTAGTGAGCTGGGCTGTGTGAAGAGAGGTTGCAGGTTCAGGACAAGGAGCATGGTGTTGTGCTGAGATGTCTGGGAAGGAGAAAGGGAGGAGTAGTGGTGAAATAGGAGCAGAGGTAGAGCTGTGAGGAAGCCTGAAGAGAAGAGGGTAATTTTGAATTTGGTGTGGAGACCATGCAGAGCCAGTGAAAACCTGACTGGCATACTGTGCATGTTTTTTTTTGCCTACACTGGAATAAATCTCTATCTGGCTCAGAGCCGCTGGAGTCAGTGAAGTTACACAAGGGAGAAATTTGGCTTGTTTGTTCTAATTGGCATATGTCACAGGTCACGTTTCAGTAATTGATCCAACCAGTGAAGGGAGAAAAACAAAACAAAGACAAAAGAAAAGGCAGACAGCATCAGTGAAGAGCTACACAGCTAATGTCACCCAAGAGAATCTTAATTGCTACTTCAAATTTATAAGGAAACTGCACTGGGAAGGGTGAAGGTGGTGAGGAAAATTGAACACTTCTGACTGTCAAGGATTACCTTTTTCTGAGATAATGACAGTAGAAAACAAGAGGAGTTGGAGAGAGCTAATTTGTGCATATATTTGGAGCAGGATTTGAGGACAGCATGTTCTGAGAATAAGAGGGCAAAATTTTAGAGAACAGGAGAAGGCTTGCTCTTGGGGGTCTGGCCACTGACACATGGGGTGTAAGCAGGTGAGTAAATGTTTAGTCTGGGTCAGAAGAGCCTGGAGCTTGTTAATAGAAGTTACATAGAAACAGAAATAGCAAGCAGAAGTAAAAAGCTGTTGCTGACGTTCATTTCTTTTTAAGAAAGCTGTTGAAGTCTCTAAAAGGCTGCTTGTTTCTCCAAGAGTTTAATTAGACATCTGATCTTATCAGGGGATGTTGTGCATTGCCCTTTTTGGTCATTGTATTAATTTCTGATAGAAGGCTTATCTTTCAGCAGCTTGAAATGCATTATGCTGCTTATGCTCTGTCAGCCTCTGACCAATCTGTCAGCTTACAGTATGTTAATACAGTGTGTGCCTATCACTAACATGAAAATCAAGAGATGGCACAACAGAATTGTATTTAATTATATCTTGAATAACCTCGGCTTAATTAACTGAAGAATCTCTCCAGAGATTTCAAAGTGAGCTGCATCATTGTTCAGAATTGGCCAGTTCACATGTATCCTCGTGTGAAATAGTTGGATATTTTAAAGTGAACTTGTAGCAGCTGTTGATTTACTGTTTATCCATGACCTCATTTAAGCTTTACTTTCTCTTTTTTTCCTGCCTTTACTGCTCAGTTGGAAAGGTGTTCATAGTAAAAATAATTGTATTGAGAATATTAAGTGGTTGGTAGATAGGAATTGCAACAACCCTTACACTGAAGCAACAAAAAAATACTTACTGTGTATGGAGTGACTCTGCTGTGATCAACTTGCAGTGCAGGGATTCTATCTGGGTTTCAAGTGACCGCGTTAAAACTCTGTTAGTTCAGTGTACTTCATGTGTGTATGTCATAACCTACTGAGTTGTGTTGAACTTTTAAATTGTAAAAAGATAAACACCTAAGCATGGTTACAACATTCAACTTTTTTTCCAAGAAACGCTGAAAAATGTTCTTTCTCTCTTGTTGAAACATTGGATGCAGAAAATTATTAGGCATACCAATAAGACTTACCATCAGTTGCAAAGAGAATTACTTTTTAGTGCTTGAAAAAATACGACTAAAACAGTTTTAAAACTGCCAGTATGTCATCCAGCACCCAGCTCTGTAGGTTGTTCTAATTTGGCTGTTTTGTCTTGTGATGCGTTGCTAACTTATCAACAGACCCAAGTGTCATCTTTTTTTTTTTTTTTTTTTTTTTTTTTCCCTTCTTGGATGAATTGCTGTTTTTTGGCACGATGACTGAGAACTCTGCATTGATTTGGAGGCTGAGTTTGGCTTTTCCTTTCTAATCTTGCTATCGATCCTCGATCTCAGATAATGTGTTACCTTCTGGGGAAATTTAAGAAGGTAACTATCATGTAACCCCTGGAGCTGTCAAGCTTACAAAGGAAATGTTTTCCCCTTTGCTTGTAAAAGAAGGCAGAATTCCATCAAACTCTGTCTGTGGTAGACTTAATTTATCAAAACTGCAAATTAGATCTTGCTTAGTTCATTATGGTGTTTTGTGTTATGTAGAGTTTGTGTTCTGCTTGGGGAAGTAGCAGTGGACGTCCCCTGTATTTCTCTATTGGTGACCTGATGACAAACCATAGCAAGCACGCAGACTTGTGAGTATTGAAGTCCTGTGGGGCAGCTGCTCCATACCTTGCCACCAAACCAGGGCTTTCCTGTTTCAAAGATGCAGAGCTATGATAGAGCTTCACTGTCAAAAAATCTATCTTTGAAAGTCTCAGACTCTGCGTGTGAGAAGTGGGATCTGGGGATAAAGCTGTTGCAGTGCTGGAATATTTGTCAGTAAAACCACCCTGTTATTTGCATTTCATGTGAATGTTTTTTTGTCATGAGAAAGACATGTCTCAGCAAATCAAGTAATTCATAAGGATGATGAGCAGTCTTCCGCCTCTTTGCTCTGCTTGGATGTTGCTTATGTGCGTTCCCATGTAGTCATGTGACCAAACAAAATTTCTATTTTCAAATTCTTAAAGGTTCCCAAGTGCTTAATTCCTGTTAACAGTGATTAACATGGAACAGTGCAAGAGAGGGTGAAGCTTTTCTTGAAGGGCAGTATCTAACACCATGCTGAAACATACGCAGTGAAGTAATGTTGAAATGACTTGTCGTCTTGTTCTTTTCTGTATTTCCTTCTGTATTTCTTTGTAGGCTATACCTACCACTACAGGATAATAGCGCTGTAAGGTAAATAGATAGGTTTTGTCTCTGTAGCTGTACATCCAGATCTGCCTCATTTGTGCTTTTCTGTAGCTTTTCTGTGCTCTTCTGTCAAGTGGGCTTGACATCATTTTGCGTTTCTCTGAGAAGAGGTTCAGCAGTAAGTCATGAACCAAGCGTATGATATTCTCCCTCCAAAAAAATTACTTGATTTTACATGTGGGCAAATCCAGTAACTTGTAGTTTGGCTGTGGCCAAGCAACAGGGCATGTTGTGGGAAGGGCTGTGAGAGGCTTGTGGCCTTGTTGGTTTGAAGGGTTGGGTTTAGTTTTGCTTTTTAGTTTGGGAAAATGGGAGAGGCACTAGAACTGTGCACCGTACCATGCATCAGTATTTCAGAGTATTGTCCATTAAATCCTGTTGCTTCTAGAGCAATGTGATCTTTTCAAGTTGTTTTTAAAGAAAAGACTATGCATAATGTTTGTGTTAAAGTTTCCTGAAGGGAGTAATGATTTGGGGACCAATTTGTGTTGCTCTGTCACCAGATTTTTCTGTGGATGGTCATACGAGTTTCTAGTCATTAGCACTGATAGCAGTCTGGTAATTACTTGGCATTTTATCCTTACAAATGAGGGTTTATGTTCAGAGCACACTTTTTCCCATTAAGCCCTGTTCTTGCTCTGACGCGTTTGAGATTTAGCGTCACTAATGCTTAAAATAAAACTTCTGGCTGTTGTTGGATATGATGTGGTGTTCATGTTTTACATGTTCCTACTTCCTTCAGCAGGAAAAACGTTTGACTGCTAAGCTGGCTAGCAGGTGCTATAACTAGGTACCAAGTGGTGCCTGCTGAATTCATCAGTTAATTAATTTTTCTGTGTGGACCTGTGTCTTATACCCCAGAAGATGTGGCCTAAGACTGCAGGGAAGTTGGAGATGGTGTGTAAACACCACCAAGGAAGATTCTGTCCCAGTGTACCATGTCTCTAATGAAGTTTTTCTGGCCTGGAGACATGGGTTAAAAGAGCACGTTGACAGGTTGTTTTCTCTGGGAACTCTAAACGCAATGCAAGTCCTGTTTGACGGTCACAAATGGGGGTCAGAAGATGGAATTCTTGACTTTATTATTCTTTGGGATTATGTAATTGCAAGGCTGAAAGTTTTTTGTTTACCACTAAAAGCAGAAAAATTCTGGGATAGATGACTGATGTTCCAACCATCTCTTGGGTAAAGGGATTTTGATCAATTTACCCTTCTTCTGCCACTCCCCCCCCCCAACTTCTGCTTTACTGAGCTAAATGTTATTTTCTTACTGACCTTTTGTATATAAATAGTTCACATCTCCAGAACTGCTGCTTTTTTTTTTATTTTTTCCCCCCCTCCCCTGAGCAATGTTGTAGAGCAAAAATCTGGGTTGGATTACCGACATGCTGTTCTGACAGTACGTCTTTTCTCAGGTGAGATGTAGGCTGTGGATGTTGGACGGTGATGAGGCCGGGTAGTGGCACAGCAGAAACACATCTAGAGCTTTTGCTGTCAGTAGGAAGGGAACTTTAGTTCCTGGGAGAGATTTTGTTGAGCTGTCAAAATGTTACAAGTATCAGCAGTGCTTTCTCTGAACTGTCTCCTCATTTTGATACTGGGAAGTGTGAACCTCTGAGAGCAGAATTTTTTCCATCCTTCAGTCTGTATTCTGTCGTTCTTGGCTGTTCATTCATTTATTTTTTTTTTATAAATTCTTTTTTAGATCAAACCCTATTTTTCCCACATGTGCATTGTCTCCATCATGCTATGATTACAAGTTGCTGCAAAAAGTCCAGAGGCAACAAGAGTGCATAATTCTAAATGAAATACTGTATTTCAAACTGTGCTCTAATCTGTCTAATTGTTTATAGCTTTGTAATTTTTTTCCACCTTCTCTCTGCTTGTTTGAAAGGGGAGGGAGGAAGTAAATTTATTTCCAGAAAAACAAAGCCAGTTTAGTCAATTGTTTAACTACTCTTTTAACTTCTGGCACCATTAAGACACTCTATATAATTCTGTATCAGAACAGTTTTTGAAATGCTGCAGTGTTCAAACTTTTGCTGTCCTCGCTCCGTCCTATTCTGGGGAAGTTCTTCAACTGTTTCTCAAGAAAATCATATTCAAGAATGACTCATGAAATGTGATATCAGGCGGATTAGATGGGTTTTTTTTTTGGAGAAAGGCTGAGTGCTATTTACATCAGGAAGTCGGCTTTAGTCAGCACGCCAGGCGTGCTATGGGTAGGATGCAGTTTGGTTTGGATGTATCTGATCTGGCGGCATCCAGTTTACTGTCTCTGCTGTGCTGTGATCGGGTGATCATGGTAGGCAAAGATGAATAATCCTTTGAAGGCTTGCAGTCATTTGATGAACAAGATAAAAGGGTCTTTGTGCAGTATCTCCAATTAAGCCATTTAGTACCTTGCGGTTAATGAATATCCTAATTGGTTTCTCACCTTGTGTGAGCTGTTGTTTCATATCTCTCATGTAAGGGATGCACATGCTGGTGAGACACTTGTTTGCTGCTTCCGATGTGTTATTAAATCAGCAGCTAGAGTGCCCTGTAGCTAATAATAAATATTTTATGGCGTTTTTTAGACAAACACCAAAATCTCCTGTGTTGTGCCAGAGGGATGAGAGCCCAGACACTGTTGCCTCTGGTTGAGGTGGCTTAATGCTGCAGTTCATTGTAAGAGACAGAGAGCTACAGCTAGTGCTTTTGTTGGTAGATGGTGATCCAAGTTCTCCTTCCAAGCCTTTTCACCCAAGCCTAGAACAAAGCACACAGCAGAGGTCACTGGCTGAAATGTATTTTCAGTCTGTGCTGGTTGTCTATGTGATGGTAGACTCAGTACATGGGAAAGAAGTTGAGACTTTTTCCAGAAACTCATTCTTGTCCAGTTTGGACAAGACTTTATTTCCAGCTGTGGGAAAGCTCCTGTGCTCTGTCCAGAAAATGTAACTAACTATCTTCCATGAAGTCTTAGATTCTTTTATTTTTTTTTAATCTCCAAAGCTGGAAAATTCTACCTATTTATTTAAGCATTGGCTCAAAAAAAAAAAAAAATCTAGCTGATTCTATCTGTCAAATGGCTCTAAATTCTTGGAGTGTGGGGACAAAACTCTTCCCAGCAGGAAAAAGCAAATGCCGACTTCCTACTATTGTATTTCTTGGATGAGGAATGATTATCAAATGAAACTTCATGCGCAGCAGGGACACAGTCTGAAGTTCTAGGATGCTTGATGGAGGAGTAGAAAGAATTATTGAACGCTTTTAGTTGAAGGTAAGAAATGGAGCTTCCACCTTTCATTTTAAGAACATCCTTACTTTTGCAGTTAAAGGCTTATTGCCCTCTTTGACGCAGACTTTTTATATTCTGTTACAGTTTTAAAAATTCCATTTTAAAACTTGGAAGATTATTGACATTAGTTGGGTGTTTTGATGTTCTGCATTACTGTAGTCAGTACTAATATGAAAACAGTTTCATGCCACAAGAGCTCACTTTTGCAGTTTGGTTTTCTACTACCTTTTTATGAAAATAACAGTAATGCTATGTGGGAATCAGCTGGAGTTCAGGAAATGTGAAAGAATAAATGCATATTCATAGTGTAACCCTTTTGTGATGCATGTAAATCCTTCTCTGAGTTACAAGAACTGGGAATTTTTATCATGTTTATAAGATTTATATCTAAGATTCAGCTAATAAATGTAGTTTAATATGCAGCGTAACATCTTCTCATACAATTTATGTGTTAAGATTTATGTTACAGTGTTTTATGTGAGTTAGTGTGTAATACAATAGAAATAGTCTAATTATCGTGTTGGAGATCTGCATTTCTGAAATAGTCTACAGAGTGAAGGGATTTTCCTTTTAAAGGTGTACCTACACAGTTTGGGGGTGGCTTGGGAGGTTTGTTTTTGTTTTTTAGTTGTTTTTCTCCCCTGACTGCAGCAGTCAGATGCTGTGATTGCCTGGCTTTCAGCCTAGAACCATATGGTGGATGGCTGTGTGGTTCTGTGTGGGGAAGACACACTGGGCGTGAGGCTGTAGCAGTATTTGGGCATGTAGCGTGTTGCGTCTAGGATTCCAGATACTGTGTTAGGTGTAAGTGGCTTAGGTTTGGTTTGGTGTGCTGAAAATAGGTTCCTCAGCTTTAGAAAGTTTATCAGTCATCTAATCTGGAATTTCTGTATTTTTCCTATAGAGGTAGTGTTTCTTAGTTACCTAATGCAGAAGAACTGAGCAACTTCCCTGTTTACAGAGACCTCCTTATCTTGACCAAGACCAGAAAAATGAAATAGCAATCATCCTACAAATTCTGATGTGATAGAAAAAGGTATGCTTGGGGTATCATGAATTATTCCTCTTTCTGCTTTTCCCAGTAGACCCGTTTTAGCACTATGTCACCAACTATGTCAACATGCAAGGGGGTGCCTTGTCTCCAAATTCTTTCATCTTTTGTTTTCTAATTTTCTTTAAAACTTGGGAATTTTGAGAAAATTCCATTCCTTTCCTGTGAGTATGCTAGAAAAAATTGTCTCTGAAATAATAAACAATAAATAAATAAGTACACACAAATGTAGCTTTTCAAGGACATTTGGGGTTCCCCCATCCCCTCTGGAGGTGGTACATTGAAGGACAGAATGCATCTCAAGCCTTGTTAAATAATTTCATACGTTTAGAAGCCAAATATTAACTGCAGCTGTACAGTTTTCTGCTTGTTCTGCTAGGGTTCTGTCGTGCTGCTCCTCCAGACAGACCTTAACCCCAGGCCTATTTGTAGCAACATTTTGAATAATACAAGCTGTAGTTAGTCATGTGTTGCCAGAAGCCTCTATGAGTCGTGGAACTGCAGGCTAATATTGAATTTACTTGACCTTTCTAGCTCGTGTTTTTAACTATGCATATCTTGGCACTGAAGACCGGCCATGCTGTAGATAAACCATTTACTAACAAGACCAAAACCCTGAAGAAGCTGCTTTATGATTATTGCTACTTGGTTCTGCTTATCCTTTTGTTTTGCTGTAACGGTGATCACAAATGACAATGCTCAGGTGGTATTCTAGTATTCAGAAAACAAACACCAGCACTACCCATTAAGGGTTTATTGGCCAGTTACTATATTACATGCTCTGTACTCAAATAACAACTTTTGTCAAAATTCTGGTGTCACTTGCTTTGATTATAGAAGGACAAGCAGCTGCTTATAGTACGTAAGAATATTGATGTTTTTACGAGTGATTTGAAAATACCTAGAAGAAAAGGAAGAACTTTTATTCGTCCTTACACCGGACGGGACGTGTCCGGGAGCAGGCACGGACAGTAGTACAGGTGCAGCAGTCCAGCACCAGCCAAGAGGCTGTATGGTGCACAGTAGTGTGTTTTGTTCACTTTTGGTGTAGTAAGGGATACAAAAGAGCGGTGCTGACATGAACTAGAGTTAAGTACGTGTTGTAGTCTTTCTAGGCACAGAGATCTTTACGTATTTATTTCCTTGACAAATGCATGGGAGAATCCAGACCATGGTTCTGAGAGTAACTGTTTGGAGAGGTCGTGGCACCCAGGAGAAATGGGTCCTAGACAGTGCACAAAGCATTTTTGAATGGAGCAGTTACCCAAGACCGAGCTACTCAGAATCTCTGCAAGTCCCTGTCTGAGGAAAAGGATGTCAGTTGCTTGCTCTGTCACTCAGTCCTTTTTTAGCAAAGAAGAATGACTTCGTTCTGCTGGTTTATTCTGATATGATTGATGTGATGTGTGTTACTTTTATTGCTGTTGAGATAGCTGATGAGAGCAATGGAGGGAAAAAGAGATGGGGTAGTAAAAGTGGGATTATAAGTACCATTCTTGGGATGGAAGGGGAGATGGCCAGTCACAGACAAGTGCTTTGCTCTGTAAGACTGCTGTCAGCTGTCACTGGGGAATTTGTTTTAGGAAAACAGGTTTGATTTGATTTCGGAGTTAGGTGCAAACAGTGTGCACGTTTGTGCGTGTGTGCATGGAAGAAGGAGGGAAGTAGGTGAAGGGGAGGAGGAAACACACAGGGAAGATGAGCAGAAATGTAGGTATTGAAGTCCCTTCTGCTCCACTCTTACTGCCACGTTTCTTCGTTGGTGCGATAATTTCTGTACTAATTTCTGGTTTATGTGCTAATAGCAGAGGCAAAATAGTCGCAAGAGACTTAGGGAGTGAATTCCAGCAGCTCTTCTGGTAACTTGTTTTCTGATCTCTTAATTAAAAGTTCTGGATGGAACAGGGGCCCTTCACTGCCCCAGCTGTTACTGTCATCAGTGTTTAATCCTGCTTTATAATGGGTCTGTTCTGGACCTTTTATTTCAAATTTTGTCATCACCTTAATAGTATTGCAATGATAATGTGGTACTTTAAAGCATCAGTAGCTCTTCAGTCTTTCTTATTTGTGTTAACACTCTTATTAACAGTTAGCGTTACAGGTTATGGGTTTCCATATGTGCCCTGCAATTTAGTTGCTTGGTAAGGCAGATCTCTGGGTCGCAATTATTCAAACAGTCCAGACTTCTGCTGCACACGGGTGTGATGACAGATGGCATAGCGATGCCAGATTGCAGAAGGGTTGCACTAGTGTGTCACTGTCACGTTATTTGGGTACAGCCTTCAGAAGCTACTGGTCTGTTCCCTTTTGCTGCCCAGAATCTACAGGCAGGTTGTCCTTTGGACAGCACTTGGGGAAGGAGAAGGAGAGGCTTTCTTCCACTGCAGCTTTCTAGGGCATCCTGGCAGAGGTAGTCGTCATTTGTTTTTCATGAATTCATTGGGTAATGGAGTGGTTTTTGGCTATATATAGTGCATGATGAAGTCAATATTTCAGCACTTTGAGGTTTGGCAGAAAAAAGGATTGACATCTTTTATTGACTAAATTTGTTAGGAGCAGGGCGGATCTACAACCCATGAGTTTATTTTTAAAATATGGAAAGGTTTATTACCATGTTGCTGAAATCTTTGTTGTTGGGCATAAGATTGAGGTGTTAAGAGACTTACAGAGTAAAACTATTTGACATTATCTTTGCTCCCATTACTAAAAAGTAAAAATTGGGATTTGAGAGGGCAGCAGTGTGAGCATACTTTTTTTTAACAAATTTTGTTGAAAAGTGAGTTATGACCGCTACCTATAAAACCTCAAAGTTTTATATATTGTCTTCTCTCTGAAGTATTTGATATTTAGGGAAAAGCTTATCTATCTTGTGAAAAGTATACAAAATATTTAATTTATCCTGGGCTATATATGCTTATATCTTGTACACTCCTTGTCACCTGGTGATAATTCTTGTTTAAAAGAAGCAATAGCTATTGCAGGTCTAGAGTATGAATTTTCACAAAATCCAGGATTGCTACTTAATTCCTATTAGCCAGGTATACATGTTCTGGTTAATGTGTTGCTCGTTGTCCAGGTTACTGGATGCAAGTTATTTGTTATGCCATATAATTTAATGGAAATGATTGTTTCTGACTTCACTGCACTTCATAGGTGGGAACCTGTAGTTGTATTTCATAGTTTATCTTCAGATTTTCAAAAATTCCCTGGGATCCAACACCAGGACATGCAGGAATGGTTCAGAGCTGCACCAGGGCAGGTTCAGACTGGACGTGAGGAAGCATTTCTTTACCAGGAGAGTGGTCAGGCCCTGGAACAGGCTTCCTGGAGAGGGGGTCGATGCCCCAGGCCTGTCAGTGTTTAGGAGGCATTTGGTCACAGCCCTTCAAAACGTGCTTGAACTCTTGGCCAGCCCTGAAGTGCTCGGGCAGTTGGACTAGATGATCCTTGTATGTCCCTCCCAACTGAAGTGACTCTGCCCTCTACTCTGCCCTCTACTCTGCCCTCTACTCTGCCCTCTACTCTGCCCTCTACTCTGCCCTCTACTCTGCCCTCTACTCTGCCCTCTACTCTGCCCTCTACTCTGCCCTCTACTCTGCCCTCTACTCTGCCCTCTACTCTGCCCTCTACTCTGCCCTCTACTCTGCCCTCTACTCTGCCCTCTACTCTGCCCTCTACTCTGCCCTCTACTCTGCCCTCTACTCTGCCCTCTACTCTGCCCTCTACTCTGCCCTCTACTCTGCCCTCTACTCTGCCCTCTACTCTGCCCTCTTTAAAAAATAGGAAAAATTGCAAAAGTACTGATGACAGTAGCAAGCAAAATAGCTCTGTTCCAGTTGTTCAACAAAATTAGGGGCTTCTGGTGTTCATGTATTTGTTCATCAGAAAAAGAAGTGTTTGCAAAGTTGTCCTCTTGGCCTGTCAGAGGAACTGCTTTCCTTATAGAGCTGAATGTCAACTGGGTTGTGATTTGCAATTCACTGTGTTTTAGTTTGCTTAGACAAACAGAAAACCAATGTCATTTCTCCTGCTCAGGAATCTACTGCTGTAACCCATGGAAGAAGAATAAACTCGCGTTATTTATTTATTTAATATTGCAAAGGGCCAACATGCTGTAAGTAACACTTTTTTTTTTCTGCTTGATTGCTTATAATGGCAAAATGCCTTGAGGCCTAAAATACATTAAAGTGTTGTATTTTTGTTTTTTTTTTTTTTTTTTAAATGACACTGTGGCTTCCAAAAAAAATATAATTGGGCAAAGTTACAGACATCAGTTTTTCTTCAGCATGAAGTCACGCATCAGTTCACAAGCAGTGTCTAGATGAAGTGATTACAAAAAATAAAAGACAAGATTATTACAGGGCTAGCCATTACAGCAATAAGCAGGAAGAGAAATCTAGTGGGCTGCTTTGTGGCCGATGTCTAATACTGTTTTCTGCATTCTTACTGTAAAGAGTGGCCAGTGAGACTGCTCTCCCAACACCTCAGAACTAGATTCTGCATTGCCTCAATCATTGGTGCCCAGATATAATGTCTGTTTGGAAATGGCATGCGTTAAAAAACAGACAGAAATTCAGCCTTATCTCTCTTCGTGCCTTTGCTCAATCCCAACAGCTTTCCCCATTTTTGTAGGTTTGGCTTTTATAGTACTTTATACCAACAGGGGGCAAGAAATTTTTTTGCAGTCCCAAATGATTGTATTATGATTCATCTGTTCTGTTTCTTTATATGTAAAATGTTTCTGTTTTAGAGGGTGAATTCTCTTCACAAGAATGTTAAATTTATCTGTGTTGTATTGATAGCAGTTTTAAAATAGACATGCATGTTGTTCTGTGCTGATCTAGCAGTATTTTTCTTAAATATCTTCTGATACTTTCCAGTGAGATCCTCTGAGAATCCTCCATCTCCTTTAAATGCCAAGAGATAAAAATTAGGCATGTAATAACCTGGCCAAGGCATAAGCTATTCACCAAGTCCAGCCGCTTTCCGGCTCACAGAAGAGTTTTCCAGTACAATTGCTCTCAAAACATGAAAGATATTTGCTGAATGACCTAGTAATGGCAGCGTGAGATTCATGCGCTCTGCTTGTACATGTGAGGTTGATCTGCAGTTTGGGAAAAATCTTTGTGTCCTGAAGTATTTAATTCGAATGGTGATAACGTACCTGTTTTGTCAAGAAAGTAATGGATTTTCATTCAGGGGAGAGAAGTTTTCTGATAATTTATATTTGTTTCTTAGCAGATCAGTAAATCCAATTAAAAAGCTTTCATCAGAAGTGCACCAAGTTTTTACTTTAAACTTCAAACTGAAGTAATCAATTTTTATGTTATTACATAGGGATGCTAAGGCACAAGCATGTAGGGAAATGGAAGGGTTCGTCCACAGAAATTTAAGGTGAGATGTAATCTCATGAAATGTGAGAGCAATCACAAACAAACGGCAGAGGAGGACAGTGAGACAGTTAAAAGCAGAATAAACAGCCATCAACGTTCAGTAATTGCTGTATCTAAGGAAGCTACTTAGAAACGGACATATGTGATATCTTATGTAATACGGTGATTAAATCTTTCCTTGCCTGTCAGGGAAATACGATATATGGAAAATATGTCAGACTTTTCCTTCAGGATAGGAAAGATACTGCTAAAATAACAATGAACTTTTTGATAAAGTAAGGAAGACCAGATTTTAATTTGGATGAAACCTGGCTTTCCTCCCCAAGGTGATTGTTTTCCAGATCTGGACCATATAAGAGGCTTCAACTAGTGGAGTGCTGGATCTGTCACTGTGCTTGGGATATATTAATTCATTGCACTTTCCCATCTGCCTGCAGGTTCTGGGTGCCTTCTGTAGGATCCATTTTTGTGCCGGCAGGGTGAGTTAATCGACCTGAGCTGCTGGAAAATGAATCCGTTTCACTTAGTGGTCAAAAAATTACTTCATCTAATGCATGAGAAGAAAATGTCTCCCGAGAGGGATCCCAGATGCCGGTAGCCTGATGGTTAGGGCATTTAGGTGGGTGTTAGCCAATGTTACTAAATTCCAGCTCCAAATTCAGCAGAACAAGATGCATTTGAACTTGTCTCAGCTACATTGTAAGATTGGTCTACAATGGGGTATTGTGTTTAGAGTATGTTACCTCTTCCCATTCATTTTCTCTCGTGTTCTGAAGGGTAAGCATACACCAGTCACTCCTCCCTTATGGTTTTGCCCAGGGTGCCTAGGCTGAGACGGTATTTTTTTTTTCTGTGAAAGTACTGAGAGGGCTCAGGGAAGGGCAGGGCTTCAGAGCAGCTCTGTGATATTGAGTATCTGAAACCTGGATATCTGGATGGCTTTGCTGGTGAAAATCAAAATGCAGACTTCATGTGTATCTACGTTTAGGTGGCACTTGACTGGGGATGCTGATGGTCTTGATTTCAGTGTTGGATAAGAGTTGCTTCAAGTTCAGCTGTGTCTCATGGAATTCCTTCAGTGGTAAGCTTTAAGACAGGACCAAAAGTTTGTCAGGAATATAATTTGACAAATGGGAGAATGATTTGTTTGGTTCACTTTTGAGAATATTGCATAAGGACTTGTGACATAAAGAGAAAGCATAGGTACAAACACGAGTAGCACCAAAACCCAGAATCTCTAACATTTCAAGTATAACAAGAGCCTGAGAGACTCGGCAGATACACAGGTCATACTTGGTTTACAACTGCCTCCCTCACCCAGAGCTTTTGCATAGGCAACATCATCTTTAGATTGTGTTAAGAATTTGAAACAACCCTGTTCTACAAAAGACTTAAAAATTTGATATCTATAATCTTTCATCAACCATTTCTCACTTGTTTTGACCTACTGCAG
This sequence comes from Athene noctua, assembly GCF_965140245.1. Lineage (NCBI taxonomy): Eukaryota > Metazoa > Chordata > Aves > Strigiformes > Strigidae > Athene > Athene noctua. Next base: position 90,019,091 of record NC_134077.1, on the reverse strand, counting down.
ACTTGTAAGAAAAAAAAAAAAACAACCAAAAACTTGGCATCACATTTCTCACCCAGTCCGGACAGGATATATTTCTGTAGTTTGTAGTGTTGTGTGCACTGTATTTAATGTCATATCACTTCTAAGTAACTGTAGGTTTTTCTGTGCTGCTGTAGCATCTGACATTTTTAGTACTATTGTTTGTTGTGCAGTCCATGCTCTGCTAAAACAGAGGAGTTGATGTAGTTAATTGCATATATTTTTCTTCAAAGGAGAACTTGGGAGGTTTGAAGGGGAAGGTTCAGTATTTTTATGTGTAAAATGCTATGGGTTGTTTGTAAAAATGAAACAATGCAGCCTTTCTCTCCCCTGTGATCTAGCAGCAGCTTGACAGCACATGTGTGCAGGTAATACACAGAATTTATTCCAGAGCCTTTCCACCCAAGAGCTTGCCACGCCTGTGATAACCCGGGAACCCTGTCGCCCCTGAGCTCTAATACTGTGTTGTTCAGTCTCAGTGATTATCCTTCCTTGCCCCCTCCTTCGCACCCACACATCCTAAATTTTGTTTGCATTGTGTGGGATTTATCTTCATTTGTTTTACTTTCTGAGTTTTATTACTTCGGGTTTGGGTTAGCTGAATGAAAATATGGTGAGTGGTTTAAATGTATGCTTGTATTTAAGGTGGTACTTGCTTAATATACCTGATGAACATTTTTACCATTTCGCCCCCCTCCCTTCTTATATTTTCCCTGGTGTAAGTAAAAATCTGCATTGACAGTGAACTGTTCAGCCTCAGGTCCTAGACTGAGACATGGAAATTGTGGTCTTCCTATTTCAGAGTGGTCCTGTCCTGTGCTGCTGTGCGCACTTGGAAGTTTGCTGCAGGCCATCTCCTGGTCTGCCGCTGCAGACAGCCTGATTTACACTGAGTTCTGTCTGTCTGTGTTTCTTCTCTTCTTTCTTTCTCATGTGGTTGATCTAGGCAGAGAAGAAACAGAGATGAAACGGAGCAATGTCATTTTAGCAGACAATTGAAGAAAAGCTAATTAGCACTTTGTTTTGAATTTTAAGTGGCTTCTGCTTGTGCACTATGGGTTGAAGAACTCCCTTCTACGCCTGACCTGATTACATTAATTACTATTCTTGGTGTAGACCATTTCTATTACTTGGAATTAATTTTTGTATAAGGCTAGATCCTCAGTTGGTGTTCGTGGGTGTAATTCTGTGATGCACAAGGCAGAGGAACACTTTATACCTGCTCACAGTTTGGGCTGGGTTTGGTGTCGTTAGATCATGCTTTAGGGATACAGGCACCATACCAAGGGTGAGACATGTAGTTCTACCGGTCAGGAACTGCCGCCTGAGGAGTCCCTTCATAGCAGGCATTTAAACCCTTTAAACATAGCTCCCTTTGACTCCAGAATTCTCCAGATGCAGGTGAGTCTGCATTGTGCTCATCTGGAAGTACCGCAGTCCAAGAGGGCCCCTGCAAGGTTTCTCTCTGAACTGGGGCACCAAAAAACCCCCAGTGCATCTGTGTTTTAGGTGCCCTGAAGAGCTTGTTTTGAACACTTAGGCACTGCTCAGCAGTGAGACTGGGATCCCTGCAAGAAGCTTGGGGATGTTGTCTACATCATGTGGTGGAAAAGAATGTGGTTGTGTCTGCCTCTCAGCCCATCGTGTTATAACAGGTAAAACCTGTCAGCTATGAGTTGGGAGACCTTGGTTCAGGCCTTTCTATACAGAAAATGCTGAAATTCTCGTCTGCCAAACTACAGTCTTTCCTAGACAGTCATTTTATGTGCATGTTGTTAAAAGTATGCTACTGTAAAAGAAAAAACTAAAGATGCGGAGGTTGTATAAGTAGATAGGCATCCATCACCTAGGAACTAAGAACACTGATAATATGTCTTTAATTATTCTTGGCATAGGGTTATTGTTTTGAGCATTTAGGGGTTTTTTTGTGTCTTTTTTTTTTTTTTTTTCTGTAAAGAGTACTTAATGTGAAATGAAGCAAGAATTGGCTTAGGGAAGAGGTTTTGGTTCACCTTTTTCTGCAAGATGATACGGAAATTTTTAGTAGCCTGCAGAAGGAAAGAGCTGTGCTGAAAGATAACCTTGGCTGCAGGAAGCAGCTGTCTTACCATTTCAATACCAGTTTACAAGACAGGTGAAATAATCTCTGTATCTTTTGCATGTTAAGTTCTATGGATTAAAATAAAAAAGAAAATATATTTTATTTATGACATTACTAAAGTGGTCTGTTAGGAATTGGTGCATCATGTGACATCAGATGCATGCATAGCCAATGAATAGTCAGTTATCACCTACTTAATAATGTTTTTTTCATGTGTGTTTATTCCTGTGTTAATGCTAGAGACTTGCACACTTCATTTCCAAAAAATACTTTCGTTCGGAAGAAAAAAAGTTATACATGCACATTCAACTTTGAATGTTGTTATCGCTTTTATAACAAAGAAATGAAAATTGAGGATTGTTTGCCACGTAATTGTAGGTACTTCTTGATAAATGTCCTTATATATTTGATTATGATGTTACAGCTGGAATGGTTAAATATTTTTTTCCCGTGTGTGCACATCATCTAAAAGGAGACAATTTAAGTAACAAACCTTGTACAATTTAATAATCTTTGCCATCAAATGAAGGTTGTCTGTCATGGATGAGTAGTTTTCTTTTCTAAAGCATTTTGCTGAAGGCAGCCTGTTTGTCATTTTAATGTGTTTCAGCTTGGTGTTTGTAAAAGGTGGATGTCTACAATAAACATTTCATTTTTTTCCTCCACTTTATGTGGAGAGCTAGTCCTTCAGAGGAGGCTTTTTTTTTTTCCTTTTAGTATCTAGCTTCTCAAATTTTTATGTGGTTTTGTATTGTATTTTATTGGAGAGAACATATTGCTGCCTCCTTGTTTAGACTGTCAGATTGCCTGTCTTACCTGTGTCGTGATTAACAGCCTTATGGCAATTTCAGTTGCATGCATATAAAAGACAACATTGATGACATTTGTATTTATCTCTGTTTTAATACGATTTAGCACTGAAGCTAGGAGAAAAACACCCCAACATACCTCCTCCACCCCCCCAGCAATACGTGACAAGCCAGCTGCTGACTGACAAACTGTAAAAGACTTCTGAATTGCCATTGATTTATTTTTAAAGTCCATCTCTTCCTCCTCCTGGAGAAACTTCAGAGTCGCCGTTCTTCTCATCTGTGGGATTATGTGCTGTTGCTAGCCTTTCATGGCCCTTTTATATCCTGATAACATGTCCACTAGGTGATCAGCGCAGCCCAGATACAGGTTTTTGTGGTGTTTGTGCTGCTTTGCACCATTTTGAAAACGTTAGAGCAGCACTGAGCAGCTTGACGGCCCTCTTCTCTGGGTGACATGTTCATGTATCTTCTACCCGCCCCAAAACCTGCTTTTTGTGTAGCTATGTCAGGTGTTCTGCGAATACTTTTCCGTAAAATTAGCAAATACTGAGTCCTGATTTAAAATAAATAGAAGTGTAGCGTTATCTCGGTAGATCTGCCTTTGCACCGTAGTGGCATCTGAGACGAGCGGGCAGACTCGGGGCCCGCTGGCTACTGCCCTTTGTGTTTGAACCAGTCGGTGACTTTTAGTGTCTCTTTTCACTTCCATGCTGGAGCTAATGCCTTTCTCTGGAGTTACCGGCTGTAGAAGTGCATGCGCTCACGCTCAGACAACCACGGCTCCTTTTTTTGCAACTGTTTTTTTTCCAGTGTGAGTGCAAGAAGCCCTCTCGTTGCCTCCGTCCTCGCCGGTGGATCAGTCCCGCTGGCGCTGAGGTCCCGTTTCAGGATGTCTGGTGGTGGGCTTGTCTGGGAGCCAAAGATGGAGGAGAAGATTGGTTCCAGGAGATCTCCATCTGCCTGCAGACTTCTCTAGTGGCAGTTCCGCATCCTTGGCAGCCAAAATTTGGCCTGAAGAAGCACCCGTTATGCTGGTTGTTAATATTTAATTTTAAAGGGGCAAAAAGATCATTCTGTTCTGGGTAACAGTATTTATTGCTGGTAATAATGCAGTAGACGGAGCCAGATTTAATTTTGGTCTGTTTTTTTTCTAGGATTGGGGGGGAACCACAAGCATTTGGTATGCAAGACATTGAAGAACAATTTAACAATTCCATGCTGCATTTTTTTTTTTTTTTTTTAGAAAAAAGTACACAGCTTAATTTTGAAGAGGCGTTTCACCTGGAAATGTGATGGTAGGTAGTCTTGGAATTTGGCATAAAGCTAACATTTTTGGTCTTGAAATACAGTTAAGTGAGACTTCTGAGAATATGGAGGAGTGATAAATAGGGACAGACCAAAGCTACTATATATTGAGAAACAGAAGGTACATAGATTAAGATTTTTTTTTTTTTATCCTGTGGCCTATGAGGATTTGTTCTGAAGGCTGTATGTTTCATCGCAATCAATTCAAAATCATTGCATTTTTAGGTCAGAGCTGAACTGCAGTTAGATTAATCTCCCTAATTTATTCCTTTGTGAACGTTCATTACAAAGCTTTAGGAAAAAGGCTTTGGCTGGTAAGGAAGAGCTGAACTAAAAATATCAGAGAAACAGTTAAATCTCTTGTAGATAACTTGCACTAGATAGCAGTCGTCTATTTTTTTCGCCCCAATTTCATAGTTATTTAAACATAATGAATTTCATGTAACTGTATTGTACCACCAGTTATAATGTTCTTTTGTTCCTCAGAATTTCAGAATCTCAGGTTTTGAAGGAAGTCTGCTTTCACTTGCATGAACATTTTTCCACCCCAACATGCATGGGTTCTCTAGCTAGTTTTTAGGGTGTCACTGCTGTTACTGAAGTGACGTGTTGTGGTGAGTGATCTCTCTTCCCCATTTTATTTATGACTTAAACAGTCTATTTTAAAAAAAAATACAACCCACACTTTTTTTTTTTTTTTAAACTTAAAATGTCACTTGATACATTATGCAAAATTAATTGCAAACAGAAGCGAGGTAAGTTGCGTGCTGGAGTTGCTGAGGTACCGAAGCTCTTGTCTACCTAAGTATGTTGTTGGTTGTTTAGTGGATAACTGCTTAAGTAAGCATAGCAACCTCTTATAGTACATATATTTTTGATACATTTTCTTGTTTGCATTCTATATTATTATAGTACTAATTAATGAATATGGTAATAATATATCAGAATATAGAGTTTGGTGTCATAGGTTTTCTATTTTTGACTGAAGAGTGATCAGATACTTAAGAGTATCAGGTGAATGTTGTAAATAATAAATACTAAGCATCATGGAGTTTTTACACATTCGTTTAAGATAGCATTACACAGCAAATGCAGTGGTAATGGATTGCAGCAGACCAAATGAAAAACAGAAACCTTTTTTTTAGGAGATTTAAATAGCTTTATTTCTTGGGGAAAGTATTTTCAGACTACCTACCCCATTCACCCTCACAGGCACTGTGTCTCCTTTTCAGTACTGTGAAGCCAATAACTGTTTTTACCTTGGACCAAGGATATGTGTGTACCAAAAAGCCATAAATATACCTCAGAAGAAAAGCGATTTTTTTATGTATCACACCAAGCATATGCGTGCGATATCAGTGTGTTTAAAAAAGCATATAAAAATTACTCTGTTCCTGGTGACACTGTGATACCTGTTCAGACGTGCAACACTTTTTAAGTAGGGGTGGTTTGTTTAAGTTTTTATGTTCATGTTTTAACATTTCAGTAGAAGACCTGATTTTAAGAAGTGTTCAGCAGCTTGTATTACAAATGGAGCTGATGAGGGCTCTGAATTTCAAAAAATCAAGCTGCTTGTTTAAGCTCTGAAATACAGACATGTCTGACTTTAGGCATTCATTTGAAAAACACCAGATCTTGTGTATAATTTGTACTCATTGTTAGGCAGTACTTCTGCCTAAAAAGAAAAGTATTCTTAGAAAATTCTGTAGCTGATCCAAAAGATGTTTTTTCCTCCCTCGGAAATTTAACCCAGAGATAAATTTGCAGCCCTTGGTGCTAGCAGGGGTTGCAGAGGGATTTTTAGTTTTTCTTTTTTTCTTTTAATACAGCTAACTGAAAAGGCAAAGCAGTAATGGATAGAAAAATGGGGGATTATCTCAGAAGTTTCGTTCATATACTTCATATAATCATAAGGTTTAATCAGTTGCTATCAATGTTTGCATCGTGCATTTGGAGGAAGATTATGTTATGAGGAAAACTAACTTTAGAGCGGCTGCTCCAATTCATGTGTTGAAACTGCAGCAGAGAGTAAGAAGGCAAAAGCTTGTGGCAGGAGGGTGACATGCAGAATATAATAGTTCCCATCGTCACATCCATGACATTGTACCTGGAGCTGCTGGTTTGTCATGACCCCAGTAAGCATGGCACATCACTTAATGTCCTTTATAGAAGCCAGCACTTAAGAAAAAAGGTGGTGTGAGTAATTTTGCATCCCTTCAGGTGCTGGGAACCCTGAGTCATGTAGCACTGAATATGCCTGCTGCCAGGGTAGGATCCTTTCTGTAGAAAAATTATGTCATTTTGGTCTTTTGAGCCCTTAAATGATTTTCTTGTAGGAAAACAACTCTATTCATCCTTTCTGTTATCCAAGAATAAAGGCTGCTTCCATGAGAACCTGTTGCTTTGCTGTCAAAGGCGAGGCCAGGCAGGTGTTGTAGTGGCTGGTGTGAGGTGGGAGCTGCCTGCAGGTAACCCTGCTGCTATCAGCTGGCCACACTTGCCATGTGGCAAGTGAGCTTTGGTGTGCAGTGCTGGCTCCTGGAGGTGCAGGGGTCTTCTGGACAGGGTCACCACAGTGTGGAGTGCCACGCACAGAGGTGGTGTGCTCTGATGGAGCTGTTCCCTTGGCATCACCTTGGGACACTTGTCTGAAAAAAGAAGGCAGCGGTGGGGGTACTCCTTGATGTTGTCAGCTTTCCTTTTCACTTAAGTAGATATGTTGAAGATTAAACTTTTAGAGCAATATTATGCTTAGGTCAAGAAAGGTGTCCTTCGTCTACATTAAAAGCCAAAGGCATCCCTCATCAGTGGAACAAGTAGGGAGCCACCTTTGAGCAAGGACATCCCAGAGCAATCAGACCTTGAAGAGGGTACAGTGCCAACTGGGCAAGCAAACTCAAGGCCCCTGTACCCTTCACTGAACTACCCTCATTATAATAACACACATCACGCCTGTAGGTCAAGAAGACCCTTGCTCGGGTTAAGACCCCTCCCCAGAGCATGCAGAGTAGTAGTAGAAGTGTTGTGTCAGCAGTATTATAATTGTATGTAAATTACCAACCAGTCATCCTAGAGAGGATGCACTTGGAAAACTACTGAAAGTTTTGTGTATAAATATAGTGAAAAGTCCTGTTAGTGTGCTTGATTTGTCGGAGGCCACTGAGCACCTAGACCTGCACAGCCCTAAAACAAATAAGCAGTGTCTGTCCTGAGTGTGTGGTAACTGCACAATGTGTGATGAATCTGCTTTTCAGACAGCAGATACACTTTAGTGGAAGTGTTTCACTGCTGCAGTGGTACTAACTTTTTTTTTTTTTTTGGTAAGTCTTCTTCAACAGCTGAAAGAGTAACGAGTGTTGTTTAATGCTGGAGCAGTGAGGGGAGGGCTGGGTATCTTTTTCCCCACTCAGCACATCCCAGGCTGCTTCCTCCTCTTGCTGCAGCTTCCATTTAAATTCAGTCTGGGAGAGGTCTCTGTCATCCTGTACCTGTGAGTGACCACCAGGATCCAGCCAGGGTTTAGGGGAGAGAAGTGTGAGGAAAATCCATCTGGCCTTTCCCTGTGTCCCCCGATGCTCTTCTGTCATACCTGTGTTGGTGTGTGGAGCAGGCCGGAGGACTGTTTCATAATGGGGAAAAAAGAGAAGCACCATTTATAGTCCTTGAGTTCCTGCCTTGCACGGTCTTGTGTGGCTGTTTGAAGGCTTGGCGTGCTTTTCAAGCATTTTCTTTTGTTTACCACAGTGGGGCCAAAGGATATCCTTCCTGCTCGGCGGTCAGCAATACCTGAAGCAGTGACACCCCTAGCATGGGACGTGTTCATCTGGACCAGCTCTAATATTGCACGAGAAGTTTTGAAAAAGTTCTCGTGAGGAGGTAGGAGGGTGTGGATGTAGAAGAGGAAAGGGCAGAGGAAGAAAGAGCCAAAAGGAATTACTTGTGTGTCTCTTCCATCTAGATTTTTAGGTATGTCCTCAGCTCTGCTCCCCTTCCCAGGGACACCCACCAACAACAGAACTTCTCAGTATGTGACCAGAAATTGATTTTTAGAAGAAATGAGTTGGTACAGGCATTCCTGCAGGAGAGTAGGATAGGTTTTTACATGGTTCTAGTAGCATACTTTGAATAAGTGAGAACAGAATCCTGAATCCTACTTATGACACTTCTAAGTCATTATCTCATTTTTGAGGAATCCATATCCTGATTTTAAAGAAGTACCTCTGTTAATCCGAACTTCTGGCTGTGACTGTCAGTTACTTAAAGTCTTTAAAATTCAAGTCCTGCTGTTTTACAGTACTGTAATGGGATCAAGCTGCTAGGATGATTTGTGTCAGTTCATGGTCATCTCCCTGCACGTTAGGAATTCCTGGGTGCTAAAGGTCCAAGGCACTGTCAGCTGCTAAGTCTGTAGCACAAGAGATGTTTGCAGAGGAAAAAAAAGGTGCACAGGCAGCTGTGTATGCTGACAGACCCTGCTTTCCTCAATGCTCTTGTTGTCCCAGAAATCAGGCTGCAACTTGATCTGAGGACTGCTTGGAGCAGCAGTGTGGCTGGTGTGGCTTGCCCTGAGCTACCGCGGTATAAAGTTATCGATCTCCATGTCCTTTGTCTGACAGATCCTGCAGCACATTCAGCTCACCAGTCTGGAGAATCTGGTCTTAAAATTCGCTCTATATTTAAAAGTCGTTCTCACACCTCTCCCTAGAAAATGTAAACTCCTGCTGTTTACGTGCCTGAGGACTAGCTGCTTTGTATGGGTGTGCAAAGTAATTGTTCAGGGTGTATTGTGGAGCACACTCACCGTGTTAGTGGTGCTGAGAGGTTTCAGGATTCTTACTGTTACAGAAATGGAGCATTCCTCTTAAACATTTTTTACATGTTTGTCGTTAAGACTGAGTAAGTTGCTGTGAAAAGTCATACCACGAGAATTACTTAGAAATACATGGAGGAAAGGTGCTATCCTGCTACAGGGTAGATTTAGATGTGGAGTAACCACTGCAGGCACCTTGAGTGCTCTTAGAACCAATTTGGGGTGGAAAAAGGTAAACATGCGTTGATCTAGAACTGCGGTGTTGTACTGCTATCCTTGAGTGTTCAGGAATGACTCATGCTTTGAGTTACAAGCTTAGAAACTGAAAGAGTGAACTAACATTTTATTTTCGATGCATTCTGAGGCTTCCTTTTGACTTCCAGGAAACATTCCTTTCTCCTGAACCTTCAGGCTTAAGAGCACAATGGTTAATAAAAAAAATACTAAAAAATAATTAAAAAGACCATTTTTACCTAAAGGTTTAGTATTTCACTGTGATGTATTGATTCTAGGAGCTCTGGAGAAAGCCTCAGAGTATCAGGAGACCTGTGATAAAAACTGAGGCATCTTAAAGCACAGAATAACCCTGTGATGCATATGATCCCGTGTGGTACAATAGAGGAAATTCCACAGTAAACTCTGTGAGTGAATGTGAGTAGACAGACTGAAGGTATTTTAGTGTCTTCTCTGAAGACACTAATGAAAATCTTATGAGTAAGGTATAGAAAGCATTTAGTGGAATGAAAAATAAAAGCAAAACACAGATCAGGGTGGACTTTCTGATGCATTTTTGCAGCTTTTCATGCTAGAACTCTTTCTCCAGTCTGGTATAACCTTTAAATGGGAATGGTCTCAGCTGTGTCTTTGTTCATAAAAGAGGTAGGTAATAATGTCCTAAGGGTGCAGATATAAAGTCCTCATGTAGCTGCTGAGGTTTTCTGTGCCACCCATTACTATACGTTGCTGGTGGGGGAGTTCTGGCTTCCCAGCTGTCCTTAGGGCTCCACACCCAGGAGCTGGAGTGATTCAGGCAGCCCAAATCCTTCATTCATTTACAACTCTAACCTGAAGGCGTTGCCAGGGCTCCACTCCTCGCACTTTGATCCCTGGGCCGTGGAGGGTGACAGAAGGGAATTCTAGCTTTCTGAAGGGGGAAAAACAGGTTTTAAACCACACATGCATTAGAGGATTTCCTCAGCTAAGTAGGAGGAGAGTGAGTGTGAGAGATTGCTGGTAGAAACCCCCTTTATACGAAATCTCAAAGGTATTTGTAAGTAGTTTTACGATTTTCCTTCTTCACAGTGGCCTGACATGCTTAAGCACGTGAGCACTTTTTTAAAAAAAAAGTCCAGTTAAAGTGCTGGTTCCTAAGGATGCGGTTAGAGTGCTGGCTTGAGGTTCATATAATCCTTCAGACTGATAGTGGCAAGATGTCAAAGGTTAACAGCCACTTTTTCTGTCTCTTAAGCGATTTCTGAACACAAAGCTACAGATGCTGCAGATAACTGCTTAAGTTAAATATTTGTAATGATTAACGTTAACGAATGATTAGATTGTACAGTGGTATTAAACAAACTGTTGCGTGTGATCATGTTAAAGATATGTTAAAGCCAGTTAGGTTCTGATTTTTTTTTTTTTTTTTTTTTAGCTCTTGAGGTTTTTAGTTTATTGTCTTTTTTTTTTTTTTCTTAACAAATTGTTAGTGGTTGGTTGGTGTATCTTGGCTGATTTATCTTAAAGTATGAAATGACTTTGTTAAGAAGGGGACAGGAAGGAAACAAAACCAGAACTATACAGGTTGAAGTAATTTATCAAAAGGTTTATGGGGAAAAAATGAAAAAAAAGCACAATAAAACTTATAAATAACACAAATATCACAGTGCAGCCATGCATAATAAGAATGTGAGCTTCAAGGAGTCATGAAACTGTAGAGGAATAGATTTATATATGCAAGCGCAGCATTTAACAAAAAAAAAAGCTGCTGTTTATCATATGGCCTGTGTTTTATCTTTGTGCTCACCGGTTTCCCTACATACTCACTGAGCTGTGCAGATAATGCAGGTGAGTATGTGGGCGTGCATACATACCATTATGGTGCTTCAAGCCATTGCACGCTGTGTACAGGGTCTACACGTAACGCTGTGAATGGAAGACATGTAGTTGGTAGGTGCTGGTAGACCAGAATAGTGTGTGTCACAGAGATAAGACTCCAAATTTCTGGTCTAAGCTTGTTTTCAGCTTTAGAATGATTTTTAATAGTTTTAAAAAAACCTGATACAATACAAATTCAGTTCTTCTTTAGACCTGAAAGGCTATCCATGGCTTGGAGCCTTGTGGGATGTTAGTAGGAAAACTCATGAGTCAAGTATTTTTCAGGGAAGATTAATTTATAAAGAATGTACAACAATCCCTTCTGCCCTTCCATTTTCCTGGAAAAAGTATGAGGAGAAAAAAGAAAAAAAAAAAAAAAAGAGACTTAGAATTTCCTTACTTACAATTTCAGGCTAGCTCTGCTAGCCATTACTCTTCCCAAATCTTTATTGGCTGTCACCTTGGCTTTCTGGCTCTGTGGCTGCTTCTGCCATACTCACAGCTGCATCCAGATTGCTTCGTAGCTGCTGTGTTTGTGTTCAGTCTAGTCATGTGGCACTTGTCTCCAGTCCCTAGGGTTGTACTTTTCACAACTTTGGCTTATAAATATCAAAATTCCCTTTCATTTAACCACATGGAGTGTTGCTATTGAATTTTCAGCTTCCCCAGGGCTTGTGGCTGCCCACGGATCACAGGCAGCCGCACGCCTTGTTGAGGCCTTGCATGGTTCAGCGTGACAGTGCCATATGCTTGCAAGTGCAGGCAACACTCAACAAAGCAAGTACCCTGAAGAAAAAAAAAAGCCTACCTCCATATTTTGGAAAATCACCGTTGTGCTGTTGGAAAACTGGGGAATGAGTACAGGCAGCTGCAGCCAGTGAGGTTACTAGAGCGTATTTTATTTTGTGTTTGCAGTGGGCTGAGGGTGTTTTCATGGGTCAGTTAATATAGGTCAGCAAAGAGACAGTTATTAAACCACAATCAGTCAAAAATATTTAAGGGACTTTTAAGTACATCAGTGAGAAGGGAGAGGAGGAAGAACTGCTGAGCAAGGCAACTTTACCTATTCAGCCTGAGGAGGGTGAAAGGATTGCTGATGAGGCAGCAGAAAGTGTGGGGTCAGAGAAGGACCAGCAGCTCCAGCACGCACTCGGTTCCTCCTGCTTCAGTGGGGCTTGCAAAATGTCTTTTGCTGCCCTTTCCTGGTGATCGGGAGTGGTGGAAGCAGAGGATAGACTATCTCAAATAACATCCAAGCAAAATGCTACCGTTGTTCATTTGTTGTACTGGTCTCTGCATAAATACCCCGTTTGCAGCTGTGAGTGTTAATAGAGGGACCAGGGATTAACTTGTTTTAATAGAGAAGCTGAGCTCTGAGAACAACAGGTCAGGTGTGAAGGAAAGGGAGCTGGTCAGGTTACTGGCTGATACTAACTCAGTGTCCCCTTAACCTGATTGTTTTCTTCCTTCTCACTCCTGACTGTTGCTCAGAAACTTCATACAGTGAAAGTCACTGAGTAATTTAGATTTAAAAAACTTTACAAATCACTTTATAGACTATGGTGCATGTTTAGACCAAGGACTGAATGAAAGAAATGTTGTTGGTTGTGTTGATCGGCTGTGGAGTTGAAGATTTCCAGGCTATCTCAAGGCTTCAGAGTGGCAAGTTTGTTGGTTTTTTGAGGTTGGCTGCAGCTGTCACTTTATTTTCAGATATTAGGAGCCTTCATTGAATTTTTGTCAGCTTTATCTTCACTTCTTGCTGAATATAAGAAGAGTTACAAAAAGATTCAAGTGTACTGCAAATCAAAGCAGTAGAACAGAAAACCTATATTTCTCTACCTACTTCTTCTGGTCTCTTTTCCCTAGTGTTTGAAGATGCATCTTTTGATGCTTTAGAGGCATATTTCATCTAGTGTGTTCTAGGGAGTCTGAGAAAAGGATATATGGTTTAATCTTCTACCAGTCTCTTTAGTGCCTGTGATACAAGGTTGTTTTGCATTTTTTTTGCTCAGACTAATTCTGAACCACAAAGAGGTTTCAGGGAAGGAATGTTACTTTTGAAAAAGAAATCTTTTAATCAGACTTAACACTGTAAAATTGCTGTAGCTATCTCTAGCACCAGATACTGGACCTCCTTTATCTACTGAGTCAAAATGTTTGTTGTTTTGTTCCTTTAAAGGTTAAGATGGTTTGCATTCTTCAGACGTTAACAGTTTTTTCACATGGTGGAAAAAAGGAAAATAATGCCATGTTTCTTATTGTAGTTGATAACAGCTGGCCATGAACAATTTTTTGTATGTATTGTAACTGAAACCAGCAAAATAGATATCTCAGTGAGGCAGGTCAGCTGAAGATGTTGATGAGGTCATGCTGCTCTTTCTGGATTTGAGCTGTTTGTTCAGCAAAATACATCTGTGTTTTTCCCAGGGGTTTTTGAGCAATATTATCTGATTGGTAAATTGTGAGGTATTTTCACTTCAGGATCACTAGTTACGCATCAAAGGGGGTACACTTTTCAGTAACTTTATAGGATTTATATTTTTTCTTTACGTATACCTCGCTTATATCTACAGACTAACACAGATTGCTGTAGGACTAGCTGTAGTTAGCTGCTTTCTGTCAATGTCGCTGCACTATTTCCAGCACCAGAAAATAATTGTGATACTTTGCAAGGTGACAGTTGACTCCGGCTGCTGTATAGTAAGGTGGAGAGCTTGGAAGACATCTGTATTGTGTCCATGAGAATGACTCATTTGCCAAACTACTCTGATGTTGTGGGTGGTATATATTCAAGGGGTTAACTCTTGCTTCAGTCTGTCCATTAGGGAAAGGAGCCAGTGAGGTAAATGGTTGTGTCTTGCACTGTTCTTCAACTGTAGATGTAATAAGGTGGTAACTGGGCAAAATATGTTTTCTGCCTTAAAAATGAGGCTGGATATTTGAAGCAGCAAAGTATGAAATGGTGAGATTTAGTTCTGTTGAAAATTACTGATCTAGATGTGCACCATGCAGTTTTTGCAGATAAGGCCCAGAGGCTGTTGTGGTGTGCTAAGATAAGTAGGGATGTAATGTTTTCCTGTACAGTGAAGCACAGGACAGAGACCCCCAATGCTATTACACAGCAGAAGCATCCATCTACTCTGACACATGCTCATGTTTGGGGAAAAACAAACAAAAGTCTTGACTTGAAAAGTACTAATGGACTTGCTCATGGTGGATATAGCTATACTGTCTCCTATTCTGGAGTTGCTGTAGTCCTGCCGAAGTACTTCAGGTCTCTATACTAGGCTCTGCACATCCTGAGGAAAGTATGGGCATGTCCTAAGAAAGGAGAAACTGGAAGATAGCTTAAGTCGTGAGTGCAGACCTTCTTCATTACTTTATTCAGAAGCTCTAAGTTCTGTGTTACTTCAGGTAAACAAGAAATTGAAGAGATTGAGTTTTATCAGAGCAGGTGGAGGAATGGGTCGGTTGAGTACTAAGGCAATATGGGTCCTCCTGAAGTAGGCAGAAGGAAAAGGGGTGAAATTTGGAGAACCTCGTCTGTGAGTGACTAGCTGCCGAACTGTTGGTGAGACCCCTGAGAACTTCTTATAGCAGGAACTGGCTAAAAGAAACGGGGTGTGTGCTGCAGTCTGGCTACTGCAAATCTTTGGTCGAAGTAGAAAAATTACCTTTCAAACTACTTTCATAGAATAGCATTGAATGTAGCCTTTTAATCCCTGAAAAAGGCTTATTTGTTTCAGATACTAGTTCTGTAGTTCCTCAATGTGCTTTCCAAATGCAGAGCGTGTTTCTGGGGGGCAGCCGAGAACGGAGGAGGACATTGCATTAAATATTCTATTTTTTTCTAAGTCTTATTGTAAGAACAGTAATTCTTACAATTAAAGAGCTTAACTTCAGTGGCAAGCAGGTGTTAATGCTGTTATCTTTGCCTGCCCTTGGAAAAACTGCATACAGTTGTCAAACGCAGGCAGCATACCAGAGGCAAGTGAGCATGAACCAAAGTTGAGAATAAAAATTGTTTTGCAAAGTGGACTTGTCCTTTTTCTAGTAACCATGTACACTGATTTAAATTAGCATTTCCTCTTGGACCGCACCAGCCTTGCTCAATTCTAGGCTTTACAGATGTCACCAATGTCACCCCTCGCCCATCTGGACTGCAACACTTTCCAGAGGAAGCTTTGTTTAAAAAAACCCCAAAATTATCCTTGTGAACCTCTCTGGCTTTCACAAACTGCAGTTTGAAATTATTCCACCTGTTGCTAGTAGGCATAGCATGGCAAACCTGTATTGTCTGGAATTTTGGGTAATTCAGGCATTTCCAGTGTAGATGAATTCTTTCTGTTCTTTTCGTTACACTGATTGCAAAGTTATGGCAACTACTTTTTTAGGTACATACATATTAAGCAAGGGAGGTAGCAAAAGTAGTGATTTTTTTTTTTTTTGTAAGTTTTTTGACAAACTGAGGCTATTGGGAAAAGTCAGAAATAAGTCTGCATGGCACAAACCAGAAAGAAGCAACTTCTTCAACCACAAAATCGAAAACTACTGCCAGTGTAGGGATGAAATCAACATAAGAAAGCTCCAGATACTACTTAAGAAATCAAGGCAGAAAGATACCTACAAAGCAGAAGTGATTTTTGTCCATCTCTCCATCAGACAGAAGATGGGAGCACCCATGGAGCTGTCTCTTGGTGGCTTCTGGAGTTCTGTGATCTCTGTGGGTCGCACACACATGTGGAGTGCTGTGACAAACTGCAAATGAGCAAGATGGGAACTGGAGGAGGACTTAGCTTTTTTCTTTTGTAAGGATACTTTTGCTTTCCTCTTCAGAAAATGAGGTAAAATATTTGTTTATTATCCATTAAAAGATGCTACTTGGCTACGGCTGAGTTTTAGCACAGGACGCTTGGCTTGTGGCTGTGATGATCCCTAACCCTCTAAACTTGGGTTTGCTGTTTATGTGAGGCAAGGTATGTGCATTAGATGCTCAAGTTCTGATGTTAGTCATGTCTCCCGACCTTCTGTCTCATAAAGTGTAAGATAAAGATCGACAAACTTTATCAAGGCATTATTAAAGGACAGACAGCTTAATTAATGTTGTAAAGAAATCATCAGTGGAAGGATTATGCAAAATTGATGTAAAAGAAAAGAAGCCACCATACCAGCTTCTGTTGATGGTATTTTCAGATTTCACATACAACTTTTGAGAGGCTGAGATTTTTAACAATTGCAAACTTTTTATCTTTTAAAGCTCTCATTTAAGCATTAATCAGGATTTTTAGTGATCATAATTTAACGTTTAGCGAATTCTCTGAATAGCTATCCTAGATACCAGTTTCCTTAAAAATTTGGTTTTTATTACAAACTTTGAAGACGAGGTAGGTCTAATTTGATGCTTACACGTTCTGGGATGTTTTCACATACTTTTTGTTTGATGAAGATCCTTTATCAGGAGCAAAGAACTGGAGGAATAATAGGAAAGAGGTGAAGAGGCAGAGCAATCTGGTAGTGTGAAACACCAAAAAGGAACAGGGTAGTAGTGGAAAGTATTCCCTTTTCTGTTTGCCAAGTGATGCAGTCTTTCTAGATAATTGTTGGGGTGCCACAGAGTGCTGTGTTCCTGGTCTTTATAGGGTCTCTCTGGGAATGTGCTCTTTTAGTCTCGGCCTTGTTTTTTCCCCAAGGATGAACCCCATAATTATATATCGGGGCATTGGTTTTATCTTATGATTCTTCTAGCAAGAGAACTTGAACTCCAGTGCAAGATCTAGCCTCCTTGGGAGGTATGCAGAGAGCAGAGTTTTAACAGCAACCCACACTGACCTTTTCAAAACAAGCCAATGTTTATTAGTCAACTTGAACGCAGCACGTTCTGTTCTTGAGCTGCAACTTTGAAGAACTTGTGTCTGTGCTGGCAGCGTTACCTGCCTCTCTGGCAGGCACGGCCAGGGTTTGTCTGCCTTGGTGTACGTGGAGCAGCCGAATGCTCGTCCAGACATGGGTTTCATGTCATAAGTCTGATTGCACGTTCTTTCTTTGAGCAGCTGATAAAAGTATTGTTTAGGCAGCTATATAATTAGTTCAGACCTAGTTACTGTCAGCTGGGGCTTGATGTGGTTGGGAGTTACCCATTGCTTTGCTTTTTTTTTGTTCTCTGTCCCAGGGAAAGGATTTTAACCCTTCTGTCAAACAGTGGATCTGTGTGTGTGTAAACTGAGTGATAGATAAATTTCATAACTGTAATTTAGGGATTTCCACATTCAACATGGGCATGTGTCAGCATTTGCCTACTGTAGAGCCCCACCTGGACACTGAAGACTCTACATTTACCATTAATAAAATTTATTTTCCTTATGTATGGAATCCTACAAGTAGTGTGATTTAGCTCAGTATCTTCAGTGATGGTTTTGGTTGCAGAGAGGCACAACGTTGAATGATCATGCAGTCTGACTTTGGAATTCATTTGCCATGCTGCTGTGCTCCAAGGAGAGCGTGAGGTGTAACTGTCTAGGGAGAGAATATTCCCCTCCTGCCCCTTTCCTGAAGAACACCAAGTGGGGATCCTGTTTGTATTCTGGTGGGTGCAGTAGTGGTTGTCCAGAGCAGGCTGCTAGTCCGAGGAGCTGAATCCAAGTCTGGAGCTGCTGGAGAAGCCCTATAGGCCCTGGACTCAGGGGGCTTCTCGGAGGGAGCTCGTGAGGTCTGGGAGGAGAGCCAAGAGGTGTTCATGTAACTCTCTTCTGAACTTGGGGTAGGGAGCTGAATCCCAGTTCCTGACATTAAAAAAAAAAAAAAAATTTGTCTCTGACAAAAGTGGGTTAAAAAAATCTCCTTTTGTCAGTCAGGGTGTGAACTGTTTCCTTGCCATGAATATGGGGGTCTTCACGACCAGCTGTGGATGTGCTGAGCACTGGCTGATTTGCAGCAGTTCTCTCAGTTACTCCCCTGGAGGGAGAAGTTATAAAATTTCAGTGTTGAAGATTATTACCCTGTAATTTGCAGGATGACATTAACAACGTGTGTCGTGTCCAGTCCTGTCCCCCCCCCTTCTGGTAATCCCCTGTGCTGATCTGAACTATGAATTTTTTGGAGTGGCATAAAATCAAACTGTGGGAGCAATAGTAATTAAATGCAAGGTTTCAGAAAAATAGTAATTAATATATTGATGTTTAATTGTTTAAGTACCATTTATGTAAACTCTTGTGTGGGTTTTATACTGTATATGGGTTATAAACTCATACGTGTGTTTATGTATATGTTTATATGTAAACCTGTATATATGGGGGAAGTTTGGCATGTAGAATATATCATGATGACTGTGTACAAACTGCATTAGACAGTAAATGGGGCAGTTCAGACTGAAGATTCATCTAAATCAAATGGAATAATACTGTAAAATCTTAAACTGTTTGCTGTTAAAGGTTTTAATTCTGTTACGGTGCATGAAACATTTGGCTTTTCAAATGCAAAGGCAAAACGAGTTTTAGTTAATTAGAATCTGATGCATATAAGATACTGTTATATGAATAATTTGATGTGTAGGAATTTCTTTATAATTACGATAGTAAATCCTCCTGTGTATTGACTTAGCAGGATTAGAACATACCAAGTAAAAGGCAAAAATTTTTAATATTTGTAATCAAAATTTGGGCTAACTATTTTGATAAAATACTTGGCATATATGTTCAAGTTAAGTAAAGATAATGCTGGAACTCAGTTTTCATGCCAGCATTGGATTAAACCAATGGAATATTGTATCCCAAATTTACTGTGTGTCATATACACACACTACACAACCAACCAGTGAATAGGGGACTATGGTAGCGGTGAGGGGGGATGCTGGAGTGTTTCTTGGAAGCTGTTCTTACAGCTGATGTCTTGGTACCTGCTTCTGGCCTTAATTTAGGCAACAAAATTGGGTAACTCTTTTGTTTTTTAAGGTACAAACTCAACTCCCTATAATATTTTAATGTGATCATTTAGCAAGACAAAGCCAACAGAAATAAAGAGCTTTGATCTTTAATAAATAATTACAGTTTATTCTGGTAAATCCTACCAGTCTCCATTAGTCTTGGACTCAGATTTTTTTTTTTTTTTTGGGGGGGGGGGGGGGGCGCAGGTGTTCCAATTGCTTTGATGTGCTAACGTAGCACCAGGAGTTCTTTTTCTCTTGGAAAGCTTCAAGTAGGTAAGATGTAGTAAGCAACAGCACTGAACAGAGGAAATCCTGGCAATGGGGGAGGCTGAAATTTCTAAACAAAGGAAGTGGAACAGGGAAGGCAAAAGCAGTATTGATATAAACTTTGGTAATGTGGAGGCAGAGACTGATGTATGCAGCTTTAGGAGAGTTCCTGCTGTGTCCTGAGAGATTTAAAGGAGATAGCTAATAAAGAAAAAAGAATGGAAATAACGCTTATAGCTTCACTTTCACCTGCACTGTGCTTGAGCAAGAAGCAGAAATGTAGAGGATTTACTTCACCAGTGAATAGCAAATAGTGTCCTCTAGTTCTGGAAAATCAATAAAATTGAAGATCAGAAAATTCTGTCGTACCTTCCGGTACTATGCATTATTAAACTTCTGGAAGAAATAGAAAAAAGAACTCATGTACTTGAAGATAAATGCCTAAAAATAAGTATGTGGTATGCTAATATCTTGTGAGCCCAAGAAGAAAAATTATTTTAAAAAGCACAGAGTGGTGGTTTTTTTTTTTCCTTCAAGCATTTTCTTACATGTTAGGAAGCAAAGTTTTTATTGCTTCATCTTCCAGAGTTATGTAGATTTGAAAACACCAGAAAACACATTTATTCGTGAACGTAAGTTGTTTGGATATTATTATAAAGCAAGAACGGCAATTAAAAACAAATAAATAGATTAGAACACATTAAACCCAAGAAGCAGGAAATGATAGACACAGGAGAATAAAAGTCTGTGCCCTAAACCATAGAGTTTTAAAACTGTTTTTAAAAAGTGACATTTCTGAACATCTCCCTCCTGACTTCAGATTACAAAACATCTCCCAAGCGGTGACGGATATTTTGCACATTTTTGTAACGGTACCTAAGGGCAAAGAATTCCCAGCATGACTATGCTTTTGTTGTTAAAATAAATTTCAAGCTATTTTGGAATTTTGGTGTGCAAAATAATGTTTCCATACTACTAACTAATCTGCTGTTTACTAATGACCCTTCATTGGAAGGGTGAATTCAAACACCTCTCATGTTGTTTGCTTTTTGTTTGGTTGTTTTTTCAGGTCAACATGTAGAAAAGCAACAGAAAGAAAAATAACCAAGCTTTAAAACAAATGTAAGGACATTTTTTTTTAAAATTCTTCCATTAATGCTCAAAAAAGAACACCCCCCCCAAAAATAAAAAACCAAACAACCCAACTCAAACCAAACAAAACTGCAAACAAACAGAAGCAGGGTTTCTAAAGTTTCCCTGGTACTTAGATGTTTTGAAGTAATTTGGGACCCTGAAGACTGGAATTTAACCTGTGTGAACAGACATTCTTCAGATTGGGAGTACTTCTTAAATTTCCAGCACTGCTTTTTTCTGCCTGAATTCCTGTTTGTATCAGCTCAAATCTGTGTGAGCTGGGTCCCTATTTGTTCAGTTTTTCACTTATTAGTGTGTCGGGTAAGTGCTGGAAAATGTGATCCCTGTTTCTGAAGCCACAACATACCTATTTGTACAATTTCCCCTGAACAGCTCACTCGGAAGAGATGGCAGTAGATCCCAGTTCAGCACACCAAAGCATACCTGAAAGTGCTTTAGTGATGCATTGTGTAGAGCTCGGAATTGTCCCTCGGTGGGAGATGTGCGGCTCTTCACCTGCTAGTGGCCATGTTGTGCATCTGCTGATAGAGCACAGGGTAGGGTGGGGTTCTGTGTCAGAAAAATCAGAATTATATTTGGCAGAGTCCACACGTTCTCATTTGAGTGAACTGTTCCAGAAATAAAGAAATCTGCATCAGCCCAGTTATGATTTTGCTTTTTTGCCACCTGGAAGAAGTGGAAATACAACCTGACAACCACATGTCCATCTGTTTATGAAGAACTTTTTCAAGGATCTAATTTCTGTGTTGGCATTTTTTTTTACAATTTTTTTTGTAAAGTATTTTTCAGAAAAACACGGTATGGAAGTCGTGCAGGGAGTTTTTCACTCCATCATGTGACTGGACTGCACTGTGTCTAAACTCCATCTCCTAGGTGGGCTCTTTTGCTCACTTGCCAAGTTTAGCTTATTTGAAGGTTACAGCTGCTGTGGAGCAGCCAGAACCTAGCAAGAAGTCAGATATCTGAGCAGAGCATGACCAGCAGAGCTTGAACCTGCTCTGCTCTCAAGACAAACACCACTTGCGTGGTGCTGGGAGTATCTTGCTGAATTGTAATTCCATAGGCTGGAGCTAATCTTAGTTTTTCTTCCCTAAGAGATAAGTGAAAGTATTTACCCCGGCTACAGATCTGAACGAGGAAGGAAGCCGCACGTGAGGGGAGCAGCAGTGTCATGAACGTGCACGAGTAACATGTGTGCTTCCAGAAACATTCTCAGGGCTTTACGGACCCATGTGGAGAAGACAGCCTTGCTAACAGCAGTAAGTGGTTTAAATGGAAAATAACCGTGTGATCTGCTTCTGAGAGCCTGTGTGAACTTTTCTGTCACAATATTCCTGTTCATACGTTTGTAGGAACTAACAACTTAATAATTGCTTCTCTGTTTGGTGTTTAATGATTTTTTTTTTCTAAACCTTTTTCTCCTACACTTTTCCTGTGCTGTGATAAATGTTTGTTGGTTTGTTGGTTTTTTTTTTTGTTTGTTTGTTTTTTTTATGTAGATTCCAGTAGTGTTAAGGCTTTTCTGTTAACAGGTAATGGGTTTCTGTGGGAAGGGTGCTAATCCACCTGCTGGGAAACCTGGCTGCTGCCACTCACTCCCTTAAACTGTTTGACCAAGTCCTGTCTTTCTGCTTGTTTCTATGATAATAGTGTACCTTACTCATCAATATCCTAGTGCTCAAGATGAGTTAATTATTAACCACCTGTTTTTGTAGTTAGTATTGTAGCTTCAACAGTAATGCTCTCGGCTTGGGTTAACCAGCAGGAGTTACTGCTGGAGGTTCTCGGGGCAGTTTGTTCATCTGGGGCTGTTTGCCTCTGCAGCTGAGCCACCCAGCTCTCCTGAGGTAAATCTCAGCCAGCTGCAGCCACTGCAGGGTGCATCACGCTGAAAACTGGCATTTCAGCCAAAATTAGGGATCTTATTTCTGCTTTTGGAAAACTGCGTACCTTCTTGTTT
Source organism: Athene noctua (assembly GCF_965140245.1). NCBI lineage: Eukaryota > Metazoa > Chordata > Aves > Strigiformes > Strigidae > Athene > Athene noctua. The sequence continues at coordinate 89,996,648 of NC_134077.1, read as the reverse complement.
AAATAATAATAAATGCTGAACTTCTCAGTGTACCAGCATCCAAAATGAAGTGCAGTACAAATTTCCTTCATTAGGTGGACTACAGTCTCAAAATATTTTTTTAAATGAGGCAAGCCCTGTGCTGTAGAAGTTTAATTTATGACTTTGAGCTCAGCCTAGTAAAATGCTTTATTTAACACGTACGTAATTTTAAGCACATAAGGGAAGAATTGCATGGATCTGGTGCCAAACGACAGTAGGCCTTCGTTGTTTCTTCACCCCGAGAGCTATTTTTGATCCTTCTGATTTTTTACTCAAACGCAGTAAGTGTGTTCAGAATCTCTGTTGAATAGATAAATAATGAAAATAGTGAATTGCACTGAATTACAGTAATTCTGTTGTGGTCGTTTCCTGGAAGCAAACATTCTGCCTGTGCTGCTTCAGAGGAATTTTGGTTCTGCATTTTTAAAGTTAATTTAAAAGTAGTTTATATTAAACATAATGTCTAGTTAGTAACCTTCAACAAATGCACACTGCTTTTCAAAAGATGCAGGTGTAGCACACATTTTCAGATTTGTGTGTAACTACTGAGACATTTCCAGCTCTATGTATGACAGCTAGGACATTTTTTTTAAGGATAATGCAGTGGGGTGATGAAAGGCTTTGAAATAATTATTTGGCAGATGTTATCTATGAAAAGAATTCCCGAAAAGGAACACTAATACTCAGTTCCAGGAAGGAAGAAGTATATAATATCTTAAAATGCAAGAATACCACAAAAAATGTATACATGCATGTTTGTGTTACTAATTTCTGTATAATCTGATTTATCACATAATGAGTTTCTGAAAGCAGATCTGTTGCAGGTCCTGGTTGTTTATTTATGTTTATATTGTTCTTGTAGTGTGCAAAATGTGTAGTCAAGATGTTTCCAAGTATATTCATTATCTAAGGTGACAAATGGAATATGTGCTGTAACAGCTGTTTCACCTGCCTGTGTTTACAGAGTCTTTTAAAATGTTGAGAGTTCTGACAAATAGTTGGGAACAAGCAGAGCAAACATTTCTCCGAGTTCTAAGGCAAAACAAAGTCTGTTAGAAAAGGAACGTTCTTTGCTAACAGTGATCCTCCAGTTTCTGTATCTCTCAGATTTAACCTCGGAGACTTTTTGCACAAGTCACAGGTTACCGGTATCTCCAAAAGCAGCATCTCTCCGTCTTCCATCCCCGGTGTTTGCGGCGGTTGCAGTACCCCCCAGTTTGCAGGGGGGTGCTCCAGTTCCATTGCCTTTTGCTTGGGTCGGATTATCAAGAAGTGTTCTTTTAAGTCTTTGTTGCAGTGAAGGAGGCGTTAAACGTGTTCATCCACGGGTTTCTATTGGGGGCGACTGTCTCCTGTGATACAACTAATCGGGCTTTTTCTTTAACTAATGAGTTGCCAGAGGGCAACAGAAAGAAATGTCTGTGCGTGGAGCACTTCCTCAGAAGCAGGAGTACTTCTGTACCATATAAACTTGGCAGCTAGTAACTTAATGTGCTTAAGTTTAGATTATTCTACTGAGAGATTTCTGGCCCTTCCAGATGTGTTTTTTTTTTTACATAATGAAGCGAGTATGCATGTACGTTCGTATGCAGGGGTATGCACATGCATAAAGTAGCTTCATTTGAGTACGTAAGTGCTACAAGACAAGAAACTTGACGTTTCACTGCACTTCGGTTACATGGCATTGGGAGGAGCCTACTCTAAATCTGTGTGTCTTCTCGGTGGTGATTTCATGTTTTTATTAGTTATTTCCCGTGCTGCTGTCAAACTGAATCTGCCTTTCTTTTGTGCGACCAGCAATGGAAATGATTTATGGCAGAACCAAGGAGGAAGAGCATATGCCTCCCGTGATGCCAGGAGAGCAGTGAGACATCCCACCAGTCTCCTCCACCCTACCCAAAGGAGTTTGCTGATGTTGTTGTATAATTTAGGTAGCTGTGTGTATTTAACCCTGGTGCTGTAAGGGGATTACCTCAGAGGAGCAGGACAGGCTTCTGGGAAATAGCTCTCCAGTCTGGGGTGGAGTGCTCTGCTCGCCAAAAACATTTTGGTGTATCTTAAGTGTGGTGGAGTAGGTGCAAGAAGTCCATGGTCCTAAAATATTAATACGTTAAATATATACAGTTGTGCTGCATTTTAGTGGTAAAAAAGCATCTCATTGTGCAAATGGAGAAACTCATTCACTTGCTGCCTTTCTGAATGAGGGAGAATTAGGATTGACCCAATCCAGAGGCTCTGTGGACAGTGATGCTCCTAATGCTGTGGATAACTGGAAGTGGAGGTAAAAGATTGCTGCTTCCCTGTATCCCCGAGCAGCTGGTCCTGCGTGTGAAGGCAGAGGACTCTAGCAGCAGCCTCCTTAAGTTAAACAAGGGACAGGGAGAAGAGCTCGGCTTGCTGCCTCTCGGAAACTGGATCTGATGGGGAGAAGCTATGTTAAATAGGCAGATTTTAAACCAGGGCTTTATTTATAGTCAAAGATCAGATCTATTTCAGCATCTCTGGTCTAGTGAGGAAACTCTCAGAGGTAGATGCCATGTATTTTCCCAGTTAGCAAATACCTCACTTCTGTGGGCAAGACACAACACTAGTGATGGAGAGTTCTTCAGCCACTGCTTTACTTTCCTCTCCTGTAGGACATAAAGCATGTTGGAGGGAGATGGAGATCTGCTGGAGCAGTGATACCCATGAATAAACTCTGTCATTGTTTCGGTTGTATTTAGCTGTATCGTTATATAATTGTTCTGAAAGAAACTCTAATGTGTTATGTAAGTTATGATTCTCCATCCTAATTATCTGTTTAATTAAACTTACTAGAAGGCTTTCAGAGAAAATAGTTCTTTAAGAGTGATTACAAATAGCTCTTTTATATTGCCTGTCACTCTAAGATTAACATTAGTAAAGTGAAGTATGACTTACTTTTCAAAGGATAAAAGTTGTATTATCGCTATATTTCTGGAAAATATTTCAAATGTGCTTTTTGGGTAGCCATAGAGCGCTAAACCAACAGCCTGTTCCTTGAGGAACACAATACTAATATTACTCACTGAACCACAGACATTAATCCTTCAGAAGAGTATGCTGCTGACAATGGAATTTAATCTGTCCCCTCTTCCATTATTTCCATCCTCTGTTTCTAGCAAATGAACGGTTGGCATTTTTTTTTTTGTTTTGTTGCATTTTAATTTTTTTTTTTTAATGGTGGTTTCAGTGGTAATTTATAAGTGAATGACAGTGCTTTTACTGGTAATGTGTGGGGTTTCAGCATTGTCATACTGTAGCAGTACTTTAATAAGCATCAGTAATTAATTTTTACTGTTGTAAACATCTGTGCCTTTCAATGCCAACAGTGAGCAGATGACTGAAATTGTTCCCTGAGTGCCGACTGAAATCTTAAGTGGCTGCAAGGCTGTGTGAGCCTTACCACCAGTGCCAGCTAGCCGGTTGCGATACGGGGTTTCTTCTATGAAGATAAGTTGTTTGATGCTGTCTGAAATTAAAAGCAGAACTGCGGTCATGGGTTTTCAACTTCCCCTGCTGTAATTGCTGACTTTTTCTTCTTTGTTCCTTATTTTTTTTTTTTTATAAAAAATTGAAATTGCTGTAAGAACATGTGAAATAAGATAGAAATCTGTCTGCAAAGTGATTTTCGAAGTAATAAGTCTGATCAGTGTACTAGATGAATTCATACTGTTCATGAAAATGTAGAAGAAGATCTCGTGAGCTGTTTAAAAGTACCTGAGGGATGAATATAGGAAAATAACTTCATCTTTAAAATTTGCATGCAGATTTTCCATTTCTTCTGTGCTTACACATCTTTGGTTTGCACGGACTCTAACAGAACAAGCAGATTGCTTTCTTTTGTGGAGTATTTTACTGGCAAGCACAATTAAGCAACAATTTGAAGCAATGGCTTATATTTTAGGTTCATATAGATGCTTTGTTTTGCCTTACATTTGTATGGGAGATTCACCATAACCAGAATTACTAGGTAGTGAATGAGAACTAGTCTGAAGTGTGTCACTGCTGCAGGCTCTCTCTGATGGTTTTTGGTCAGCTCTTTGATTCCCTTTTCTGGTTGGATTATATTCGGTGTTTTATTGCTACGTCTGGTCTCATGTGGATGGCATGGTGACTGGATATTGTATTTTCTGAGCAAGATTTGTATTGGTAGCATCCAGTCGCAGCTTCCCGTTGTTAGATGAAAGGCCTTTCCCTCAAGTCTTGCATTCTCTCTCATTTTCTTTGGGCTGTGGAGTTTTGCCATGCTGCCCCCTAACCTGACACCAGTTTTCCAACAAGCAGACCTCCATGTATGCTGCAGCTATCACGGCTTACTGGATGTCTTTGGAGAGGGTGTGGCTGGAACTAAGGTGAAATGGGGTTAATTCCAGAAACTTCTGGGTTTCGATGACTGCAGATTTTTACAAGATGTTTGGGAGGTGTGTGTTCATGTAGTTTTGGCCTCATCTTTTCAGAAGGAACCCTGAGATTTGTCAGTATTTCAATCTTAATACAGTGTTTCTAGCTTCCTTTTTTACTTAATGTTATTTGTAGGGGAGGGGGCATATTTTTATTATTATTACTGTTGTTAGATTTTTAAAAAATATGATTGGATATTAAAAATATCCAAATCTGTGCGTCTGACACCCATTCACATTTCACGCACCCTTAGGGTAGTTGTAGGCTACTGACCTTTGCCTTTATAGAGGGAGCTGTGAACTGAATCATCATCTTCATCGTGAGGTCTAAATAAGTCTTTCTTCTAGTCACTGAGTAGTTATGAAAACAAAACCCCTTTGACAGGGCAATTGTCTGTAAAGAATTGCGATAGTTTTGTCTTTCGATGTGCCAAGATGTGCTCAACACGTTATGCTGGAGTTAATAATTTGATATTGGCGGCCTCTAATATTTTCTGCTGGGTCTACAGGAATATATTCTCATTAGAGAATGTAACTAATGTAAGGTTTGTCAGGTAATGTAGCATGTTATAATTTTTTTTTTTGTCCAGGAGCAGGAACTGGTCTTAATGACATGTGTTCGAGTAACTGCTGAAACACCAAAAAATATCCAATGTTAAAGAACAATCTGTGTGAGAAATAATGTTGACAAAGGCAAAATGTTGACTTGCAGTTCTCTTGGTGTGTATTACTCAAGTGAGTGTGAAACTTGGTGGCTTTGTGTTATAAATCCGCTCTGTTTAAGCACAGTATGTGGTTGCACTGGAGCAGAAGTCCGTGAAGGTGCAGCGAGCCCCGCGGTGAGGCGGCGTGAAGAGGGGCTGCGAGGGGCGGGCAGGCAGGAGGAGGTGCACGGGAGAGCTCTGTTACCTTGCTGTGGATGTTAGTGAGCCCCTGCTGCGGGCAGGGCTGGGAAATTTGAGGAGTAAACTTCGACTTTTCCTTTCGTGCCAGTGACAGCATTACAGGGAGCTGATCTAATGCTGCACAATTATATCTAAAAATTTTTTCTGCACTGTATCATTAAAACTCACGTTAAAAATAGTCATGCACAAAAAATAGTAATTTTCCAGCCTCACTGAACAGAAATATTTCTACTGAGGTTTTTCAGGGCATTCCATCCAGTGCTTTCCAACACTTTATTTCATGATCTAGAAGTAAGTACATTTGTTGTCAATAAAATTGACAGGCGACACATTGCAAAAAGGCATAGCTGACAGCTTGAGTGACTTCATAAACTAGCCTCATTTAAACAAAGATCAGTTTTTAAATACAATCAACATTGGTGTTTGCCTATCCACCGAGCGATGAGAAATGCAGACCTCATCTCTGTAAGAGGGGAATAGTATCCTTGAAAGGAGAAATTACAAAAGGGAATTAGGAGTCACAGTTAGCAAGCAATTCAGCAAGAGAACCTACTGTAACATTGCAGCAGAATGATCTGTAGTGACCTTGAGATTTATAAAACTGAAAATCCTGTGATACCTGTGAGTAAGCAGCGGCTGAGAGGGGCATTCGGGTACTGCACACAGTGTCTGCATTTTCAGGAGTATGTTGAAAAACAGGGTTGCATTGGCTTGTCATAAATACAATTTGCAAGCTGAGGAAAATGCTGACCAGAGAAAGCCTTAGAGTTCAATATGCTCAGTTTACCTAAGAGAAGGTGGAGAATGGTGATAATCCAGGAGTACCTCAGCAGAGCAGAAAGGGTCGCCTCAGTAGGTTTTTCCTCGCAGGATTGCTAGAGGGGAGAGCAGGGGAAGGGGAGAGACAGAATCTTCTTACTGCAACATTACATAAATGTAGGCACGTCAGTCAAGCACCTTTGGTTCTTGTTATGTAAAAAGGCATATCTATCTAATTTTCATTAGGATGATTACCCTTGCGAGCAACCTGTCGAGGTGTGTAGCAGCCTACCTCTTTGCACCTCAGGAGGATCTGTTTTGTCCAAGCAATGCGATGGACAGTGGCAGGCCAGTGTATTTCAGCGTGCTGCAGAGCAGTCACTGTGTGTGAATTTGTAGTTCTCTGAATTCTTAAGTTCTGAAATGGGTGGGTCAGTGGAAACTTGTACAGGTTTTTCTGATTTTTTTTCTAAGTGTTGTTCCATGGAACTTACTGAATCAGCCCACGCTTGCTTGCTCTGTTTTTCATAATGTGTATATTTGACTGCATGTTAAACCTGATCAAGTCTGAAGCACATTCTACAGAAGGCATAGGATATCCCTAAATAGGTTTGAGCATTCTTATAAAAAGCTGTATTATTTCTACATTGTGCTTTCCCTGGCATTTCTAAGAATGACTTGTAAGTAACAGGAATATACTCGCATTGCTCGCTGATCTCGGCATGGCATGTCTGACAGGTCTGTACCTTACTTAACTCAGCAGATAGCATTTAATCCTGCAATTTGTATACCCAAGTCAAAAAAACTTTAGAGCACAAGAACTCTTTCTGCACTGTAAACAGAAGAGTTGTTTACAGCAATGGTAAGTCATTCTGTATTCATGTGCTTAAGAGCTTGGACTATGAAATACGTTCCTTGCTTGCCTTTTTTTTTTTTTTTTTTTTTTTTTTTTTTTTAAAAAAAAGTGTTCCAAGCTGTAAATTGCTGAGGGCCTAGTCAGAGAGGCACTGAGCTCCCACAAGAACTGACATGAGTGGGATGTTGTGGGTTTCTGCCTGTGTTCAAAACCTCTCAGAGCTGGATTCTAAAAGGGTGGATTTCCTGCACACGTAAATGTGTTTGTTTACAATTAGTGTTCATAAATTCCTGTTACAAAGGCAAGCTGAACTGGAGGGGGGGAACATGCCTTCGGTCAGGATTTAATTACAAATCAGAATGGGGTTAAAGCATTATCTTTACAAAACAAAGGAATGTGGGAAAGAGAGTAATTTGAATGTGCGATGCCGAAAAGAAGCTATCACACTTTATAGAAGATGTGACTCGTTGAGATACAGTACACCTGAGAGCAGTAAGAAGTAGGGCAGAAATGCTGAAGTGCGGGACTGGGAGGTACCTCCTGGATGCAATCCTTTGAATATGGTTTATAACTGTGTCCTCTTGTCACATTTGAGAATTAAGAGACTACCCGAGAAACGAGGTACGCCTTCTCTTTCCTGTTTCTGCTCTCGTCCTATAACTGTACTCCCTGGGTAATGGGACACTTTCTTCAGTTTTCCAGCCCGGATTTGTTCATGGTCATTGGCAGTGTTACACCTTGCTGAAATGGCTAATCCCTGCCTGCGTGATCTGTATACAGACCACCATGTATATGGCTGAGTTTTCATTGTTGTTTTTTTTGGTTTGGTTTGTTTTTTTTAAACAACTTCAGTCCCCCCCCCCAATAAATAAATGTTTTGATAGTGGATAGCTTATTACGGGTTCTTATTTCTGCATGTTTCCATGTATTGGCATAATGTTTAGGAGCAAAGGTTACGTATTGCTGGGCTCTGCACAAACAGTAATGCTGTGGTTTCCTCTCTGCTTATATAACAACATCTTTTGTTTGTTTGTTTGTTTGTTTTCTCCATCTGTTTGTTGCATTGAGGTTTTCTAAGATTTTATTTAATGAATTATAAACAAAAACCTGGCAACTGTACCTAAGGAGCCTTACCAGGTTTTCTTAGCATGAGAATGCCAGTCAGCACCACCCTGGAGTTTAAGCGATGACTGGAGCACAGAAACACCAGAAATGCCCGGTTCCCACCTAGTGCTCCTTCAGGCAGAGGGGACTGTGCAGTGGGAGGTACTTCTATCAGCTGTTGCTACCATATTTTATTTTCCAATTCAATCCCGTGGGTTCAAATAAGTCAGCAAAGTTGAACTGATAGGCATGTTAAGATTGGAAGAATAATCCTTTTAAATAGTAAACAGCTATTTAGTAAACAGTAGAGCCATTCTCTACCATTATTACCTACTGGAACTGTCCCCCAAAAAAGCACCTGGAAAGATATTACTTGCTGAAGCATTTGTTTTGGTGGTAGGTGATGCGGTGGTTTTAAATTAATATCCTGCATCCCAGATCTGTTTGATCATATAATGAATTTTACTGCATGTATTGTACTTTGTGCAGTTTGAGTTGACTGCATAAATTTGTGCTCAGTTTATGGCTAGTGGCCAGATACATTTAGAAGGATACACAGTTGATAACTGCTTCACCAGAAAAACATTCAAATAAGGTTAGGTATTTGTCAGAAGATAAACAGTTAATAACGGGAACAGGTAAAAGCAAAATAAAGACGTGCCAGAAAGCTTAGTCTTCAGTCTTAAAAGGTGTGGCTTGTCATCTCTCACTGTACAGTGTCCCCTCTAGGCCTGGCATTTCTGTAAGCACTGGAATTTCTTCTGGCTTGCAGACGTCATGCTTTTGCAGGTGACTGGGAATAATTCATCAGCACAAGTGAGTTCATTAGGGATAACGCAATTCCTTGAAAGTTATCTCTTATCAGAGCAGCTCCCTGCTATGTGCCCCCCACCCATGCATAGAGCATAAAAGACTTTATGGATTTGTTCATCTTCCCTCAGGAGTGGCTTCATTCACCAGCAGATCTGTTTGCAGGGACTGTCACGGGAACCAGTTTAGAATCTGTCTGTGGACTGACCATCATCGGATCTCCTCCAGCATCTGCCACCTGTAAACTTTGATCCCCTTTTTTCATACAGTTCCTTTGATACTCTGTATATCAGACGATCCCACTGCTGTTGTCATGATTGCTCCTGCCTGGGTAAGGCGATCTGAACAGTTTTCTGCTCATTTGTTCCACAGAGGATGTTGCAATGTCTCGACACAAAAAGCTGCCCGTCCTACATTTTTCTTCCTGCTTGGTAAGAAAGATTCCAGCTCTCAGTTTATGCCCTCACAGTTTCATACACACGCGAAACCTATAATTGCCTAAATTTTTTTTCTGATTTGTTGTTTTCTTTTGTGTCCTTCCTGCTGAAATCTTACAGCCTTTTCATTGTTTGACCCATCTTAGACACTGAGGATTAAATTTTATCATGAATTCTGAGCATCAGAGATGCATCTGTTATTTAAATGCTCAGTTACAGTTCTCTGTGTACTCTACCTTTGTGTTACAGTAATTTTTTTTGCGTTTACTGGGCACTAGCTGTTTTGGTATATAATTAAGTTTATACCTTTGGAGCAAATGAATTGAAAATAGCAGCCCCTTCCCTGTGCAGAGCTACTGATTAAACAGTTATGATAACTGGTTTTAGATCACTTCTAGTACGTGTGTCAAGCTCACATTAAATCATCTTTAAAATGTGTATATATATGTAATGCACTTTGAATTGTCTATTCATAAACAAATGCATCACGTATATTCAAAATGAGTGGTTCATAAAAATTTTAGCAGAGAGGTAATGCACTCCTGTGCATTTAAAATTATATTTAAAAATTCACATTCTCTCAGGAATTAAGTTAACTGAATATTTGATAAGGACTCCCCAAACTCATATGGCAGACTCTTGTTCATCTCCAGCTCCTTTCAGAGACAATGCAGACTGGAAGTCTAGCTTCTAAGAGCAAATGCATTAAATTTTAATATGTTACAGTTTTATATACATGAAAGTAGAGACTTGGAAAGGGTTTGAAAATGAAGACCCTGAAATGTCTGATAAAATTCAGTGGTTGAAAAAGAAAGAAAAAAAAAAAATCAAACCTGTAGGAGATTGGACTTGGGACAGTTTTTATCCCTGTGTGTAGAAATGAGTATAAGTAAGCTTGAATGGTTTCACCTCTGTCTGACACATCTCACTTACTGCCTCTTAGCATTTTGCCTCTAATCAATTTTATTCTTACTCTGTGTTTGGGAATAATCAGGTGCCAAGATTTGTTATTTTGTCATGTTTCGTGTGAAAAGTTCTGAGGTACTCTTGTGGATTTCTGCATTCCTGGCAATATTTTAAAAACTGACAGGTTTCGTGTGAAAAGTTCTGAGGTACTCTTGTGGATTTCTGCATTCCTGGCAATATTTTAAAAACTGACAGATCTACTGAATGCTTCCTGCCCTTTTGTTATGTCAGGGATGTTACTGTATTTCGTCAGTGGAATGGTATGAATGTAAAAGGAAATGCAAATGGTTTGGAAAGCTTATTAAAGAATTTTTCTGTGCTGTGTCCATCGTGATGTAAGCATGAGAATGTATGTGGCTGTCCTGCCTTTTTGGTCTTTCCTAGACATTATATTTTGGCTTAATTACGTGTGAGTATGACTTGTGATTTAACATTAGTGACTGCAAGCTAGCTAGCAGGTTCGGTAGTATCCTCCCAAGAAGAGCCTGCCTGCCCAGGGCAGTAGTCCACCACTTGTGCCTTTCCCTGTTACTTGGAGTGCAGAGAAGCTGCAGATGAGTGTTGGTGACAGTGCTCTGATGCACTGTGGGAAGGTGTTTGGATGTGATAAGGTGAAGGTGATGAAAGACCTTAACCAGGACTGGACATTACTTCCAAGAGTTCTGGAATTGTTATTGTGGTCAGTCCTCAAAAAACCTCATCAGGAAACTTGCATTTGAGAATGCTGAGAAAGTAACGATTTATTGGGCCACTTGCCTAGTGAATCACTGGGAATATAGTATGAGTGCAGCTCTGTTAGTATGGAGGTCAAAAATGTGTACAATTTCCATTAGAATGTTATGCATTAGCGTTCAAGTGCTCCCAGTAGAGTAAAAAAAGGAGCTGTACTTGTAACTCCACCAACAAACTCAGATAATAATAGAAATATTGAGTGCGTAATTACAATGAAAGTGTTGTTAGCTGGCAGAGACATTCAGAAGTAAGCTCCTAAAGCTTAGTACTCCCACAGAGTATGATTTTTTAAATTTGAGGGGTTTTTTTAGAATTTCCCAGTGCTATTTTAGTCTTGTTTTCTGGTCAAAAGTTCACAGAAAGCAACGTTAATACACCGTTTAACAGGTGCAGGGAGTAGGAGATGCTGAAGAGTAACCTTTTTCAGTTCTGAAGTGCAGAAGTGAACCCCACTGAAGAGGCTGTTCCATCAACCAGCCCCAAAAAACTCTTTCAAAGGTATGTCTTTCATTCGGCAGCAAACTTATGTTGCAGCAGATTACACCTTTCCAAACTCCAGCTGGGGGTAAGAATGTAATTAGCCGAGAGGCAGGAGAGCAGCAATTACTGACAGCAATCCTCCATAAAAGTGCTGGGAATAGGAGAACCAGCAGGGCACAGTATGGATGTTATAAATATACACGGGCTTCTCAGGACCACTAAAATGAGATGTTTCAGGGTTTAATGTGTTAGTTTTAGGATTACTAGAAGTTCAAAGCTATGAGATGGGTAATTCCTCAGTGTATCTGTTGTGTGTCATCTTCACTGAGGGAGACAGTCAAGAATGTGGTTTTGAGCTCTGGTTTTACCTCATTAGGCAAAACCTCCCACCAATTTCTTATGTTACCTTATTTTCTTAGAGTGCATGATTTTTACACCATGTGAGTTATTGTTCTCAAATGTTTTATCCTAAGAGCTGCTAAATATTTGTGGGAGAGTGTTCTGAAGTTACTCTTATTACAAAATAAGTGCATTTAAAAACAATTTTTTTTAAAAGATAAATCAAGGCTTTTATGTACCATTGTTCCCTGATATATAGTATTCCTTATTGTTATCTCAGAAGTGTTGTAAAGTTACAGTAAAGTGATCATTATTTTACTGTATTTTTTGTTACATTAAAGATTTAAAAATAAGCTAGTTAGGACCAAGCTTTTTCTAACAGTTTTGATTCTTAGAAGAAGTAGTTTCTGTTTCCATTTCTGTTGGTTACTGTTTGCTGTAATTGGGGAGAAGTTTTCAGCATCTGAGATTTCTCAATCATGAGTTTATAGTGAGTGCTGTACTTTCATCATCTGTTGTTGGTTACCTGCTGCCTAGAAAAGCAGAGTTTTCTCAATTAAAAAGGCTAATGAGGGAAAGAAAAAGAATAAAATGTTGTACAGTTGCTTGATTCAAGTTGGGCGGGAGTGGTGTTCTGCTTGAGGGTGGGAAGGCCCTGCAGAGGGGTCTGGACAGGCCAGGTCAATGGGTCAAGGCCAATTTTAGGATATTCAGCAATTCCCAGTTCAGGATCCTGTGCTCAGGTCACAACCCCACACAATGCTATGAGCCTGGGGAAGCGTGATGGCAAAGGATGGAAAAGGACCCCCAAAAGGGGTGTTGGTCAACAACTGGCTGAATAGGAGCCAGCAGTGTGCCCAGGGGGCCAAGGAGGGCAACGGCATCCTGGCTTGTGTCAGCCCTGGCGTGGCCAGCAGGGACAGGGAAGGGATCTGAGCCCTGGGCTCGGCACTGGGGAGGCCGCCCCTCGATTCCTGGGTTCAGTTCTGGGCCCCTCACCCCAAAAAGGCCATTGAATGACTCGAGCGTGGCCAGAGAAGGGCAACGGAGCTGGGGCAGGGTCTGGAGCACAGGTCTGCTGGGGAGCGGCTGGGGGAACTGGGGGGGTTCAGTCTGGAGCAGAGGAGGCTGAGGGGAGACCTCCTGGCCCTCTGCAACTCCCTGCCAGGAGGGGGCAGAGAGGGGGGATGAGTCTCTTCTCCCAGGTGAGAAGTGACGGGATGAGAGGAAACAGCCTCAGGTTTCCCCAGGGGAGGTTCAGATGGGATATTAGGAACAATTTCTTCCCCAGAAGGGTTGTCAGGTGTTGGAACAGGCTGCCCAGGGGAGTGGTGGAGTCACCAGCCCTGGGGGTGTGTAAGAGACGTGCAGACGTGGCGCTTAGGGATGGGCTTTAGTGCTGGGCTTGGCAGTGTTGGGTTAACGGTTGGACTCGATGGTCTCAAGGGTATTTTCCAGGCTAAATGATTCGATGATTCTGTATTTGGTCTGCTTGGTCCAAACATGTAAATCTGGTGGTTTTAATTAATTCACTTACTAGATTGATGATTTGAAGTTCCCTTTGAGATGGGAGTTAAAGCTTTAGGTTCCTCAAACAGAGAAATGAAATACTTAAGTCAGAATCTCTGGCTGCTCAGGTGACTATCTGAGAAGGTGCTGCAGGTGCCTTTCCCTCCAACTGTGGGGAGCTAGGTGCATCAACTTGAAGAGGCTTCTGGAGCCTTAGACGCTGGATCATGGCAGGTGCTTTCATGCACCTCAGGATGTGGTGCTTAAATCCATAAGAAGAAATAAGCAATTGCCCTCCCTCACCAGCACTGGCTATGAAATAGTCTTACTTGGCTTTCAGTTTACGTGAAATGTCAGTCAGAGGTGCTTAAATTTCTCCTGTATTGTGGAATTGTGAACTAGTCAGGGTTGTGCATTCCACTAGAGAACAACAGACATGCTGTAGTGAATCAGAATTCATTTTGTTTTCTTTTTTTAATGATTCCCTTCATGCAGATTCTCCTCTCTGTTCATTCAAATACTTCTTTCCAATCGTCTTTCTTGTCTTCAATGTTTGTGGCTTCTGTTTAGGTTCATGTGCTGGCTTTTCTGCTTTGAAGCACAATGAAATATTTGTAAGAGTTTTTCTGGGGGACAGGAAAAGCGTACTTTTAGTGTATGTAGTTAGTGGATCTAAGGTCCTAAAATTAGCACAGGCTACTCACAGTCAGTCTGTTTCCAGTTGGGCTTTGGGAGTGAATAATTAGAGCGAGAGAAATCTGTGAGCATCTTTGGAGCAGAGCCTTGCTGCGGGATGGAGTTGACTCTCCAGCTGTTGTTCCTGTGCACAGGAGGCTGCAATCCAATCACTGTCTGTGGCCCTGGTGTGTCTAAATCTGGCCTTAATCATCTTGGCTGCAGAGTGATGCTGCATGCTTCTCGGTTTACTACGTCCTTACCTCGAAATAATCCGTAGGTTGGAGCAGGGCTGACTGTCATGTGCATCGCTCGAAGCACAGCAGTTTGCATCCTGTGCTGGAGACAGTTCAGGTAGCATTGCTGGCCTCGATGCAGTGTTTCATAATTGAAAGGTAGGAAACATATTTTAGCTTAAATATCAGTTCTAGTCACTTCATTGTCAGATAATGAACTTCCAGCGCAGCTAATCTAATGTAGCGTAGAGGCTGTGTTTTAATAACGGTGATGTTGCTTTTGGTATAATAGGAAGCACTCAGAAGGCTTCTAGCTTTACCTTATGGTTTTTCACAGAATATTCCCAAAGGGGAAATCAAGATGGAGTGAATGTTACTGCTTTTCTGAATTTTTGTGTGTTAATGTAGGGGAAGTATTTGGAGAAGATTTGAAGGTGGATTAACTGGAAGTTCTTGTGTAGGCATACAGGAATTTATCTTGTAAGGCAACTTTCATTCTGTGCAGAGTGGCATTCAGCTGCAACACCTGGAAGAAATTTTTTGTTTTTGCTAAATTATTGCTAACACCGTGTGGGGAGGGTATTTAGTGTAGTGCATCACTGATGGCCAGCTGTCCCCAGACAACCGATGGGTGGTGTATTCCCAACTCGGGAGCAGTAGTCACAGAAGTACCGTATAAATGGGGAGCAAACTCTTTTTCTGGTGGGTCAGTGGGGCAGCAGTTTTGCCTGAGATTTGTTAAAGAGCTCTTACAAGGAAAGCTAACAGGGTGTGATTAGAAATTCAGAACGGGTTTCTGAGAAGAGTTCATTTTAAGGGAGGCCAAGAACTGGGATAACAGATACATTTTAGGTTTGGCCAGGAGTCTGCTGTATGTTGAAAATAGCTATGTGCTTTCTTGGACTGCTTGGTTCTCTCACAGTATCATTAGTGTAAGGACTTAATAATTACTCAGTGAAAGTCTTATTGTAGGTCTAGTCCAAGATATAGGGGAAAAAGAAAGAATGATGAAAATCTTCTTTTCAGGTGCTAGATGACTTAACATGGCAGTTACAAAATCTGCACAGTCCATGAAAGAAACTTCTGAAAGTTAATGAGAACTACTAAGGAGCTGAGGTTTGCTAAGAAAAAAGAAAGCTCGCTCAGAATATGAGAAGTATAACAAGCTGTGTTTCTGGAGAAGGTGGGTTTTTTTTATGACTTTGGGGATTTAAAGTAACTTCTAACAGTTTTACCTTTTACTGTCTGAAATCTGATAACTTCTGTATGATGAAGTTTTATTATTCATCTCACCTTCAACTGAGGTCAGATTGTTATCCAACAAGCTCAGCTGTCATTAAAAAGAAAAAAAAAAAAAAGGGAAGAAGGAAGGCAAGTGACCATACTGCTAAAACTCTGTAAATAAAATGTACACTATTTGAGGTTTGCTTCAGCGTACTTAATAATTGTTTTGTGGGCATACCTGGTTTTTGCAATTACCAGTTACTGTAGCTGTTTCTGGTACCAGTGTGTGTATGTTGTCAAGAGATTGTTGTAGAAATTAGGAATTTCCTAAGCAGGAATAGGACCTGCCTTAAATAGAAGTGTATGAACAGAGGTGGAAAAAGCACACTTGTCTACCTAAGACGAAACTTGGGTTTTAAGTACAGAGAAGACCCCAGAGCAATTCAGGAAATGAAATTTCACTTTGTGAAAAAAAGCCTAGCATAAGTTTGTTTACTGTGGGATTTTTCTTGCTGCTGATGTTTTGAAGTAGTTTGTTCTAGAAGCATTAAACTTTTCATGTGCTTGAATCCTTTTTTTTCCAAAACTAAGTTAGCTTCAGCAGCACATCAGTAGCTGCCTTGGGGTCCACAGCAGCTTAGGAAACTGGACACGAGGCTTCACATCACTGTCCCAGCAGACTGTCTGTCTTGCCTGGTTTGTTCTGCCTGAAAGTTGGAGGCAGAAGTTTCTGGCATGTTTCTATTCTACTCATTCAATTTTTTCCAATAGGAAATCTGTTCTGCAAGAAATTTTACTTTTTTCCCCCTCCCCAGACTTTTGCAGTCCTCAGTACCGTGGCCAAGAGTTCCAAACGACATTTTAATTTCTGTAGGTTGTTTTGTATCCATCTGGGTTGTTGACTGATTTCTTTGTCCCTTCTTTGTTTTGCTGGATTTTTTAGAGGTGTGTGTCTCTGTTTTGTTGCGTAGTTGCATGATGGGTTGCCCATCCTTTTTCAGAATCTTCTGCCAGATTCTCAGCTCCCATTTGAGAGAGGAATATGAAAGGAAGATGAAATGCACTGTTGCTACCAGGAAGAGGGTAGGACAGCTGAGCTTTTTGGTGTTCCTACCCACTTGTGCAAGACTGGAAGATCCAATCTTTCTGAAGTATTCCTCTAGAAAGTGTTAAATTTTAGTCCTTGGTTACTCACTATCTTATGTAAGAAAGTAGTAAGATAGTCTGAAGAAGGTTTTCAGGACATGGGGTGAAAAATGGTGGAGACACAGAGGGCACGGATGGAAGAACAGGAAGAAAATTGTTAACTTTGTAGGACAGCAGTTGGCCTCTCTTGAAATCATCATGTGCTAGCAGTAAATCACTACTCACCGGTAGGGAAAGAAGGGACCATCCCAAACCTCCCTTTAAAACAAGCAAAATGTCAACCTGCTTCTGCCCGTGTTCGTGTTTAAGCAGCCTCTAGGCAGTGAGGAGAGCCTGAATGTGGCTTTGGATTTATTTTTTTCCCTAATGGTCCCTATTCTGTGAATGTGAGTCCCTTGGGTGAGCTAACGTCTTCCTCTCCATCCCCTACACAGAGACACCAGTGCACAAGAAAACATTCATCCCCAGAGAGACAATCACACCCTTTTCCATTCTGATCAGACTTTGTGATATAGTTAAAATATATATATATATATAAAAATATATATATTTTAACTATATATATATATATATAAAAATATATATAGTTAAAATATAGTTAAATTGAGTCAAGGTCCAGACCTGTTACCTGGGAAGGAGAGAGTTGGCTGGCCTACTTAAAATAAGTGAAATAAAAGTTGTGGCAGTTTAGGTTTCTGTGAGGCAATGACTGCTGTTGTTGAGCAACCAGTTTCGAAGGCAGTCACACTCCTGACTTCCCAGAGTTTCTCTGCTGTATAACCCTCTGTTTCTTTTCTCCCTACATGGGGCAGTTGTTTCAGAAGTAATAGGCTGCTTGAATAATGGCAGTTTAACAGAATCCTTATTCTCAAACCCCCAAGATTTGGCAGGTGCTCAACATAAGTAGAGTATCTGGGCACCCCACACAGATTTCCTTCAGCAAATAGTATTGTTTGTTACATACTCTTTATTTATTTTATTTGGTTATTGATTACTTTCTGGAAGAGTATTTTTTTCGGACATTCATCTGCTGTTTTTGGTTGGCAATCGCTATTCTATCTTGCAGCCCTTTTAGAGTCTTGCTGTTGAGGAGAGGAGCATAGCTGAAGACTCCCGATTCTTTCTGGCCACGCGGATCAAATATGTGTGATTTATGTCAGAATGACCTCATTTGTGGAAAGCAAAGTAATGGAGTACTGTGCTTATATGTAACTTCTGATAGCACAGGTTTTGCAGCATTTTCTAAGAGCCGTCAAACATTACTGTATAATAATGAGACTGCAGTGTTACTGGTGTTCTTGCTGTCTCACCGTTACTGCCTGATTTAATTACTTATTTTGTGTGGTAACTGGAATGCAGTACACTATAAGCATCAACTATTATTTGTAACAATGAAAACCTACTTGTTCAAAATTAAACGTTTATGACCACATACTAGAAGTATCAATTTTAATTAGTCAATTAATTGTTTTTATTTTTTAGCTACATTTTATATATACTTCTATTTAAAATACTTATATATCAGAAGTATTTTGTTAGTAATTGTGCATGAAGATGACAATGTGATAAAACGTTATGCAACTGTGCAGTTAGTTTTTTTTAATATTTAAGAAAGTAAAGCATATTAATAATTTCAGTCAAGCATTCAAAAATGAGTTATGAGTTATGCTATCTTTAGATACAAGATCATGTGCTTTTTATTTTTTGCTTCTTGTGGTATCATGCCACACTTACTAAAGACACAATGAGTAGTTTGAGATGAGCTGGGGGTGCTGTGATTGATGCTTTTCTGTAAATCCTTTCCTTATTGTTGAAAAAATGGAGATAGGGAAGCAAATGAGAAAAGGAGATCAGGAGGAGAGCGATGGACAAGGTTAAAGTCGTTAAATGCTGATATGGAGACTATATCGCTTTGTTGCAGAGTTTCTAGAAGGTGTTTGGCTTTTTTAGCATGTGCTGAACTCCGAGTGCCTGGACTCTGATTTGCACCAGTGCCACAGGGTTCAGTAAAATAATGTGGTGAAAAAATAGTTACTGATTGCCTATCGATAGTGCTCATCAGGAGGTAAATTTGAAAGAATATATTTGAACGAGCATTTTGTTTTGGCCCTTCCTTGCCTTTGAGAAATTAACTTGAAGATACCGTAGAAGTGTCTGTAGCTACCACATTATTTTGTCAGGAATATCTAGCAGTACACGTTTACCTGCTACTCATTTTTTTCTAGCATAATGCCTTCAGCTAACGTTCCTGTTGGAATTTTTTTTTTATGCATTAGTATTCTACAATGAGTGATGTAATTTTGTTATGCTCTTGGCTATGCTAAACTATTAAGTTTTATTGCAAATACAGATCACTGAATGTCATTCTCTTACTAGTGCACCCAATGGCATGGAGTAAAAAAGTTCTTACTACCAATTCAAAGGCTTAATTCTTTAAAACAGGAGACTTTGCTTTCACTGCAAATTGAGGAAAGTGTTTACTCTTCAGTTGTGTTGCATTTTATTTGGTAAAGCACCAAGCTGTTAGAAGATTATTTGCCATGACTAAAGAATGTCGCAAGTAGATCAAGAGGTGCAGAAGACTCACAAAGGCAGGTGTGGAAATCTACTTTAGAGAATCATGTTCCAGTACTGTTACATAGATCCATGGTAGTTGTTTGTGGGCATGATCCCAGCAGATTTGGACTCGGCAGTCTACTTTATCAAAAGGGCCCAGTGGCCTCCACAGTTAGCTGACTACAGAATGCTGTCCAGCTCAACCCTTTATTTCTCTTTTCCCAGGCAAAGTATCAAATGCCCTGTTATAATTCTTAATTATTGTAATTGACAAAGTCTTTCCTGCATTATTCTCCTGTTCTGTAACATTAAACTTCCAGGTTTCTTAGAAGCAGACTGTTTTTTTCAGTGTTTCTGGGTTCTGCATTCCTCTGCATAATTTAGATTGTGAGTATTAAATTGTGGTTTAAGTGAGTAATTTAGCTATTATATGAATTTTTGAAGCATTATGGTCATAAGTATAGCTCTCTTCTTGTAGCATAAATATATTTAGTTGTTACACCCATCTTCTAGGCAAACCTATAGCAATTCAGACAGTGCATTATATGCTTCCCTCCCATAATTTCTGGGATTTTTTTTTTTTGTTTTCCAAAAGATTTCAGTTGTCTCCAAAACTGATTAGAAGGACTTTGTTGCCGTTTTGAGAGTGTTTCTGTTTTCTCATGTGTTAAAGCACGATGCTGCATCTTCTAATGCCAAGAAGTGTGCTTAAGTAAAATTATTCATTTGCCTGGGGTGATGTTTGCAGTATCAAACCAGGGTATATGTCTATCCTTTTATGTTGAACAGGAGAATTACCAAACATAGACAAGATGTTCCCTATTAAAAAAAAAAAGGGGGGGGGAGGGATGGGATGATTTTATCAGTTGCCATTTTCTGTATCTAAGATCAAGGAGAATATTCAAGTGAATAATGTGGAACATAATTGTGGTCCCTAAATTGGCCTGGATGGTAATTGAACATATTAGACTATAAACAAGAAAGTTGTATACGACATAAACTGGTCTCAGTGTTTAGTCACTGACAAATTTGGTGCTTAAACAGCTGCAGATGAATTACTTGGTTGTACATGGAAGCATATGGAGCCTCCAAAACTTGAATATGAAATTAGCACTTTTAAGACCTAGCATGTTTTCAAAAAGACGTGAAATAATTCAACACCAAAACCAGCAACTTGCTACTGAGCGATCGAATAAAAGGCCTAGTATCTCGCTAGGAATTTTAAGTGGGTGGGGTGGGGGGAGTGGAGATTCATTTATTTTGGCAAAGACTCATCACATGGGAAAACTATGAAGTGAGGTGGAGGTAGAGGCACTGTGTGTGTTGTGGGGTGTTCTGGCAGTCTTGCTCAATCTTTCGATGGTGTTCAGGGCCACCCACTTCCCCGGTGGTGACGCTCAGCCTGCGGAGTCTGCGCGGCCTTGCCGCGGGACACTGTTGATACAGCAGACGGCCTGGGAGGATGCTCTCCGCTTTTTTCACTGAGTGATGTCAGGGGGTGGGTTTGGGTGACTGCCCCTCTTTGCCAGAGGGCAGATCAAAGTCAGCCCTGTGTCTCCTTTTTTTTCTGCTGTGTCCATGCAGAAGAGCCAGGAGCTCTCCGGTTGTGGCTGAGGGGCGGCGCTTTCAGAGGCAGCGATCCAGTGGGTCAGGCCGAGCCTTGGTCGAGCTGTATTAATCTGAAAGGGATATATCTGTGATTCATTTTCTCCTAATAACATCATTGTTCACATCATCTAGGAAGTGAATTGAATTTGGAGTAGAAGAAAGTAGAACAAGTGAGATGCACAAGTGTTTTGCCAGTTATGAGGCCTAGCCTAAAGGACACAGCCGGCATAAAGATGAACCAATAACCAGATTGTATTTGATACAAAAGGGTCAGCACATGGGTGAGCGCTGGGGGTACAAACAAGCCAGATTATACATAATGGACATCAATCCCACTGACCCCAGCAACGACACCGCACGACCAGCAATGGGTGGGATAAATGGTGAAATGCAGTTTCCCATAGAAGGGACGGGAGACACCCGAGTCAACAAGCCAAACATATCAGAGCAAGGAAGCCACACACTGAATCTCTACACAGCCCGCGTTTACAACAGCCAGACCTGACTGGAGCCCAGTCCCAGGGAGGCGGGAGGTCCTTCCCCAACAGGGAACTCTGCACAGGGCATCCCCCTCACACACAGACACTGCCCCTCCTGCCAGGGGTCCCAGCTGTTCTCCCTGCGTGGGACCCCTGACCTTGGGTTACTCACTGCGGGACCCCTGGGGCTCCTTTACCCCGTGGCTCTGTCTGCCAGGCCGGCCCACCCTGGGGGGAGCCTGAAGGGAAACTCACCCCCCTTTGGGAAGGGCTGGGGGGATCACCCCGATGTCAGCCTTAATGTGGGGCTGGGGGTTGAAACCCCGGCATTTCAACAAGTCAGATGTGCTGATCGTGAAGGACTCAACCAGAGAGAGCATTGTTATGTAGGATTTAGTCATAGATACCTGGCAAATAAAATGTGATCTTAATCCTTTTTCTAGAAGAGAGCATTCATCCAGAATGGAGGATACTCTGCTTTTAAAACGATTAAACTGTTAAACAGTGAGAACGGAGTGATGGGAAAGCATCTGTCTGTAGTTGTCCCATGAGCTGTTCCTCTCTTTCGCTAGAACATTGTGCTGCCTGAGACCAGTGACCCTTCCTCCTCGTGCCAGTTCCATCATTCTCCAGATCACACTAAAGGGCAGAACAGTATTAATGCACGTGCTTCTGCAAAAGCTGTTTTTCTGCTGTGGTTATATTTTTGCCTTTAGATAATGTGTAATTTAAGGAATATTATGTTTCTCTGCCAAATTACAGCAGCAGTGGTGCAGACCAGCACAGCAAAGCAGCAGTGCATGTGTTGCTTCAGGGATTTGGCTACTCTGCTCGTTGAGACTAGTCTCCTGTCTCGTCTCTTTTATGCCTTCTAAATGGTTGAAAAATATACATCTATTTACATGTTTTTCACAGGAGTCTATTCTGGAGGAAAGGTCTAAAAATCTACACTCAAAGCTACATTCTAAACTATTTCTAAATACTTTAAATTGGTTTATTAGTATTCTAGAACAGATTTCCTGTCAGGGAACCCTTCTCCTTTTTTTAAAGTAAAATCTTTCTCATATTCATATTCCTCACCTTTCTAGCTAAATTTACTACAATAAATTTCATTTTACCACGTTACTGAGAATAGTCATCATGACCCTGAATTTTCTGAAAAAGCTGAGAATGCAAGTACACTCCCAAGCCCAGTTCATTTGGTGTGGAAGGTTGGTCGTGAAGCATGTGTCCTGCTTCTTCACAGGGTGCACTGCCCAGCTATGGCTCTGCCTCTTTCTCCTCATTCCTGCCAGTCTGGAAACAGGATAGAGCAAACTGAGTTTGTGTTTCCTCTCCTGGAGGATACACATGAAGTGCAGGGTTCAGGTGAGGATTCCTGCCACAGCACATTATACCTCTCCTCACATCATCTTCCATAATGTTCTAAACCACTCAGAACCTCTCTTTCAGAGAATATCTTTATTTTACTGTATTCTCTTTATCCAAGGTTTAATTGCAAGATCAGCCATCTTCGCCTGTGAGAAATAAATGAGAGACAGACCTCAATGTGATGAGTTTGAGAATTTAGATAGTCTTGAGTTCATTATCAATCTTTATATTAGGTATATTTTTGTGCATGTTTTGTACTGCGCTGTTTGAGGTTGTGTCCCATGATAAAACCAGGTTGACAGTACTAAATAACGAGTCCAGGCAGAACATCCATACTGAAAGCCAGTGGCTTTTCTGAGCTCTTTCACTTAGTGTTAATGAAAGAAATGGATCTAACACAAAAAAAGGATATTTTTTTTTATTTCCTTTTTTCTATTTTAACAACAAAATTTATTAGACAATTAATTGTGTTGTACGGCTGCTGCTGGGGAGGACTCTCTTAGATGTTCCTAGGGAACATCATCTTGAAGGCACCTATGGAAATACAATGGGAAGGAAAGATTTGAAACTGAGAGCAGACTTTCCTGAAGTCAGGAATATCCATGACTCCTTTTTACTTTTTTCTGTCTTTATGGGTCAGTCTTGAAAATCTCAGCAAGGTTTTTATTTAATCAGAACCAGATGACATGAAGAGTATGTAATTAAGATGGAGGGGATTGAGGGAGCTCATATGGAAACTGAGGTAAAGAGCAGCTGCCTGCTTCTGTTTGAAGGGAAAGGAATCGGGAAAAGCCAATCTTCAGGTTGGAACGTTATTACAGTTGAGGTTGTGTTTTGTACGGTTGGATGTGTCTGTTTTCTGGTGGAAAATGAAGACAGAAAACTAAAGCAAGAAAGCTTCTGGACTGTCTTTGGGAGTAGGAAAGTGCAAAAACGTGATGAGGGGTTTGGGTAATATGCCAGGAGATCATTGTGAAAAGCTCGACCAGGAGAGGAGTAAAGGTGATGGTGGCTGCCACAGGGGTTGATGTATTCTGTGTCCCTTTGAGACTGAGACCTTGCTAAATAAGCCATATTTGGGGGCTTACTTTTCTTAGGAGCGACTCAAAAATCTCTCTGAGCAGTTCCTGAACCACTAACAAGGAACTGAGGAACTGACAAGCTGATGCTTGCTTCTGAGAGATGAGAACAGATACAAATGTTCTCTAAATTAGTGATTTTTGTTTTTCTCTGTGTGTGTGTTTGGGACAGGTTGGTTTTTGTTTGTTTGTTCAGTCTTTCTCAGTCAGTGATCTTCCACAGGAAGCTTTAATTGACATTTCCATTGGATAAATGGTCCTGAATGTACCTCCTGTGTTGGTTCATTGCATTTTTGAAGGTGCACTTTGCATCACACCAGTGGAAGAATGAATAAGATGTTCAAACACAGAAAATGGTGGTTTTGAGTTAATAGGAGAAAGCTGATGATAAGAAGACTGACTTTTCTGAACAAATGTGTCTTCATAAGGCATGTGAGATTACTTATTTCCAGAATATTGAAGATGCACATAATTCACTAGTTATGATTATTTCACAAATGTAATAGTGCTGTGGGTTTTCCCTGTCCACAGTATTGCACCTGATGGCTTTATGTTCTCTTTCAAGGTGGTGAACCTATGTTGAGTTAGTGTAAAAGTTACATGTACTAAGTTTTGGAGAGAGTGACAGAATGAAAGAGAAATTAATCAGGTTCCCTTACACATCATTTTCTGTTTGAAAGGTAACTTACACT